>NW_001889887.1:793059-793938 GCF_000143565.1 Laccaria bicolor S238N-H82
CTCTGGGGAACAGTCGCTCTCAGACGAAGTAGGGACACCAGGTCGTGTAAAACGCGATGCCTTCCAACCTTCCTGCGGACAAGAAGCTCTTCTCGCAGATAACAGAAGGACACGCAGGACATTATGACAAATGAGGTCGGGTTCAGACCATGACGAGGGTGCGCTCTTTGAGTTTACCAGGAGCTTTGCTCAACTAAGTTTCGTAGTCACTGACCACTTACCGGCATGTCATGATGAAGAGGTGAGCATAAGGCATTCAAGTCCCACACTCAGGCTTATGTATTTGCCGGGCTGAGGTAGACGTCAATGCTTTCATTTAGTAGTATAATTGAGAAAAGTGTTCAGAACTATGTTTTCAATACACCTCCATCCTCATCAATTTCTTGTCCGCCGGTTCCACAAACACAAAAACCCTGCATTTCCAGTGGCCCTTATATGGGCTGCTCACCTTCCGTTCCAACGGAAATTCAACACAATGCGCTGGATATATACTGAATTGAGCGGCACCTTATCTATTGAGGTAGAAGGGTCAAATTTGTCCATCTTACCCTCCTCCCAAAGCTTAACTGACATCTGTACTCAAGGGACTTTCGAGGGGAAAATCACTCGAAGATGAGATTGGGTTATAAAAATGTAGGAAACTGAATAGGTGGTGAGAACTCTATTATTCTTTTAGCAGAGCTTGAAAGTTGTGGAACTCATTCATGCGTGTTGGAAACGAAAGGGGGGAACCAATGACACAGATGGGAGTGGCTGAGATAGACAGTGATTTGCCTCAGTGCACGTTATGGAATTCTTCGTCCTAGGTTCGCGATATACCGTCAAAGCAGAGGCTTGTTGGGATAGGAGTGAATCATGATCAGGGAGCTACTCCAGCTC
>NW_001889887.1:797891-799155 GCF_000143565.1 Laccaria bicolor S238N-H82
TCCAGAACGTCGTTGTGTCAGGAGGTTCCCAGACGGTTGTTCACGGCAACTACATTACATATGAGGGACAACATGTGAATTATCCAACCAACAGCCATGCTGGAATTCAAGGTAGGATGACATCTATCTCGTCCTATTCAGTCACTGACTTTTTTCTTGCATCAGGATTGAAAGAACTCTACGAGAATATCGCGGCGGGCGCGATGCACAACTCCAAAGAACGTTATGACTCTCCCAAATGTCATCCCGACACTCGGAAAGCAGTATTGAGCGATATCACCAGCTGGATTTCGGATCGCTCCAAGAAGACTTGTATCCTCTGGCTGAGCGGTCCAGCTGGCTCGGGAAAATCGGCCATTCTGCAACAAATAGCAGAAATTTATCATAATTCTGGGGGATTGTCTGCAAGCTTCTTCTTTTCTCGGACAGCCACGAAGAGAAACAGCGATACCTTCCTCATCACCACACTCGCTTCCCAACTTGCGATTTCGATCCCAGCCACTAAACCACTCATTGGAAGAGCAATTGAGCGAGACCCCTTCATCTTCCACCGCGTCCTCTCTGAACAGATGGACCATCTTGTGGTTCGCCCGCTGGTATATGCTTCACTCCATCCTGAGAGCGGTCCACCATGGCCAACTTTGCTTGTCATAGATGGGCTCGATGAGATAGGAGAGCGTCATGCTGAAATTCTTCGTATCCTTAGGAATGCCCTTTTAAAACTGAAGTCCTCTTTACCAACACTTTACCTCCTGATCGCGAGCAGGCCAGAGCCAGCCATTGTCGCTGTTTTTGACAACGAACTCTCGGATATCACTCATCGTCTAGTTCTAGATGACACTTACCATCCTGATCATGACATCGCCGTATTTCTTCGAAGCAGCTTCGCTGACATATTCCGTCGACGCCATGCTCGCTTCCCTTCTATGTTGTCCATCCCGCAGCCGTGGCCCCCAGAGCATATTATTGCCTTCCTTGTCCGAAAATCATCAGGCCAATTCATTTTTCCTGCGACGGTGATTAGGTTCATAGATGTTGATCGTAAAATTCCAACTGCCCAGCTTCAGCTGATACTCGATATTTGTGGATCAGTGGATTCATCTAGTTTTGCAACTAACCCTTTCGCTCTACTCGACGAGCTCTATGGCTATGTCTTGAAGTCTAGCGAAGAAACGGAGAGGGCTATTTCTATACTTGGGGCTATTTTCTACCTAAATGGCCATTGGCAAAGTCCGACTCGTGGATTTCTCCAGGCGCTTCTCCG
>NW_001889887.1:799205-837808 GCF_000143565.1 Laccaria bicolor S238N-H82
CATTCGGGATGAAGATATCGACGGTGAGGGCTCGGAACGATTTTCCAGACAGCTGATGTGCTCGGGCGTCCAGCGCTTTCCAGATGGACATGTCGAAGGGAGCGCGAAGGTTATCAATATCGGCGCCGTTGCAGGAGAATGCTAGTTCCTCGAGACGAGGAAGTGTTGCGATCTTGTTGGAATGAAGTAGGGAGACGACGCTGAGAAGCGCGTTCTTGGACATTGCGAACAGGGACCGCAGCTCGAGCTGGATGCTGACGGTGCGGAGATGTGGGAGGGGAGATTGATGGATACGAGTAAACTCGTTGTCATCACCTAAATGGGAGGGATACCGTGCGATGGTAGCATGGGGTAGCGGAGGGGACACGAAACACTGACCTTTATTGTCAACGCATGTTCCGCGGAGAAGTCCGTCGAATACAACCTGCATGATCTCGGGTTCAACATCAAAATGAAGAGATTCAAGTTGGGATAGCTTGTGAGTGGATGGCCAGGGTAGGGAGGGGAGGATCCCTCGTAAGTAGGGAAAGGCCCAAGGTAATGTAAAGAGCTGAGCCGGAGGTGCTTCAAACCACCAAACTCTGTGATTGTCGTGATGGGGAAGTCGCTGATTCCCTTCAAGTGAAGGTAGATGAGTGAATCAGAGCGAAATGCTGATAACAACGCCTCCTGAACGCGGCGAGGGAGGTACTCCCAACTGGTGTGCTTCGCGTTGAAAGTGATTGCTTTGAGATTGGACAAGGAAGGTAAGATGGTTTGAAGCGAGTTATCGTGAGCTACCCACCCGGGCTTTTCATAATCAAAGTCGCGTGTACATCCGTTTGTAATCTTGAGCTCTCGCACGTATCCAGCGATGTGGGGTGCGGACGCAAGGAGCAGGCGAAAGCGGTAACCAGGCACAGGTTTATGCTTGACCCATTTCAGTTCGACCTGGGAGAATAAAAGTTGCTGGCTCATTGGAACGAGGTTTTTGCAGACAAGAGCGCATGCTAAAAGAGAAGGAGTGTCCCCGTGGAGGCAGGTGATGATAGAGTCGTGAATTTCTTGCGGAAATTGTGGGATCATGGCCTGTTCCGTAGAAGGGGTATAGGTATGTGTTAAAGTTTCGGAGGCGACCAATGATGCAACTTGGCCATAGCGGTGTGACTTAAATATCCAAGATCGGGCCTTGTTTTTGAATTGCGATTGTTGTCCAGCCAATTCGGCGATGTTCTAGCGTGTTCCGGTAGCTTCTAGGATGGTTTCCTTTGCAGAAGAACACAATTGCATCAATATGACGGTGAGTAGCCGTGACTACGAGTTGGGGCAAAAAATCGAAATCGTGATTTAAACGAACTGGGATCAAGAGACACAAGTTGACCGGTTGAGGAGCAGGATTTGTTGTAGATTTTTCAGTGTCAATAAATGACGTCGACATCCGCGAGCACCTAAATAACTGACATTTAAGAAGTCCGAAATTATTGAGCCGGAGGAGAACGAGTATTTGAACGTAGTGGTCTTCCAAGCATTTGGCCCTTGGGTGGTGCTGCCAAATACGGCCGGAGATATCCGGGTGACATGTTACGTCACGAATAATTTCTGTTCTGTTCCCTTCCTCCAGCAACACATCCTCTTCATGTCCTAGTACGCCATTTACTTGCTTCCTTCCTTATTTCTTTCATCTCATATCCTAACGCCCGACAGCACAATCTTCGGCCGCGCCATCAAGAACGAGTACCTCTCCATCGGGGTCCTGTCTACCGCGTTCGGAACGGCATGGCTCGCAACGAGGGGTGGGTCAGAGGCGGACAAGAAGCCTGCGACGGTGCAGCAGGCTAAGGAGAGCGTTAAGATTAATGCTGGGTCTTCGTATGTGTCTTTTCTTGAATATGTTATAGGCGAGAAATGGCTGATGCGGTGTGGGTGTGTTTGTAGGGAGGAAGAACAATTGTGCGTTTCTTGCTTTGGTTTACGGGAAGGAGAGAGGGGGCTGACGTTTTTTATTTTGTGTAGCATTCAAAAATTCATTGCGGAGGCGGAGAAGGAGGGTGCTTCGACAGCTGCTGCTCACTAAGTGGTTGGGACGTGGTTGGACTCGGAAAGACGTGGTTGTTGTGGGGGGTGACTAGAGTACACACATGCACGCTGTTTCGGACAGCGAGGAATAGATGTTAGAACGGAGCGTGAATTCAGTTCAATTCTCTTGGAAGTAGTTGTGGTTGTTATGCGACACCTAGACCTGAATTTCATCATGTTCGTGTACATGCCCATCATCTGAGCCATGAGCAAGCCCACATCCACAACGGCCCCCTCGTCATACTACTCCGCTCTTTCAAGCTCATCGACGACGACCAAGTCTAAACGACATTCTCTAGCCATACTACCACCCGCCTCACCCGGTCCACGACCACTCCACCTCCTAGATGGAACAATCACCTCTTCATCCACATCCGCGTCCTCACCCTTGCACTCACCAAGCACATCCTCAAAAGCATCCAGGAGACAAAGCTCAATATCGTATTACCCCCCTGACCGGACCCCGGACTATTACACGTCAAGCTCAATAACTTTAAGCAATGCGGGACGCTCGCCTCTAAGTGCGCGTGGTACGCAGCATGCTGGAGCTGGATTGTCTAGGAGCAGTTCGGTGGGGAGGGGGAGCCCGGGTTTGAAGGGGAGACATGGGGAAATTCAGAGGATGAGTTTGCCGTTGGAGAAGGAGAAGGAGAAAGAGAGGCCGCCGTTGACGTTGGCTGAAAAGTGAGTAGGTCTTTTCGTTTTTGTTCCTTGTTCTCGCTTTTTCTTTCTTGGTCGTATTTTTGGACGTGGATCAAGGACAGGCGTCAATGTTAATCGGCAGCGTTGAGCGCTCGTTCGCCTGATGGTGCCCCTGTCCGTTTTTCTCCTCTGCGAACGTATACCCGTTGGTTTTATCCCGTCA
The DNA here is from genome assembly GCF_000143565.1 of Laccaria bicolor S238N-H82. Lineage (NCBI taxonomy): Eukaryota > Fungi > Basidiomycota > Agaricomycetes > Agaricales > Hydnangiaceae > Laccaria > Laccaria bicolor. Next base: position 802,126 of record NW_001889887.1, read on the forward strand.
AGTCTTCGCGATGTTGAGGAGGGACCGCGCCATCGTTGGCCTTCCTCGTATGACGCGACATGCCACTCATGTACCATCAAACGACGGCCACCAGCCCCAACTCTCTTTCCTCCCCACATCGTCGTTTTGATACGATTTTCGTGGGCTCAAAGTCACGCTCTGCATGTCGAGATCCCTACTTTCTTCCCCGGACGTCCCAGGAGCAACTTGTACAGCGAACCAACCCGGGCTCGCTCTGCTTGTTCCCTATGCGCTTACCCTTCCCATGCTTCGGTTGGCATTGGCAGAACGCCCCGTTCTTTGACTTGATATTGTCTTACCAAGACGGGGCCAGTTGGGGCCCTCCAGCTGCGGGCTGTCATCCAAGAATTCATTGAGGACTCCGTACGTCCATTAACGTCATGGGGGTCTTCCACTTTACCCTACGCTTCAAGCTTCGGTTTCCTCATAGGGTCTTTTGTTGCATCTCTCTCTTTTTTGCATTTTGCTTGTTGATCTCATTCTTGACCCCCTAACTAACACTTACTCTACAGACACGCAGAACTCCTGCACTTTATTGCTCAAAAAGAGTCCAAATGCCTCGAATTACGATCTCAGCTGGCTGTTCACGAGGAGGAGTTGTTGCAGTGTACGTCTCAATCTTCTTTTTCCCCCAATGTCAATCGCTCACCTTGATACGTGCCTAGTAAAACGTAAATGGGAACGCATCGTAAACCGCGGCTTCGAAAAGTCGCAATCACCTCCAGACGCAGTATCAAGGGCACCCCCAAATACTATCACCAACCCTGCCTCCACCGTCGTAGCCGGCCTCACGGGCCCTGCAGTCCTAGAAGGCATTAAAGAAGGCATGCACCGATTCTTGGCTGCTGGTTTGTCTATCAGCGATCCGAACTCGACTCCCAGCTCCCCATCCCCATTATCTGCTTCTCCTCTGCCCCTTTCGGGCCAACGGAGTTCGCCACTATTGGCGGAACGAAGCTCACCACTATCCGGAGGGCCAACGACGCCAAGATGGCGGACTCATGCGAGGGAGAAGGAGAGTCTTTCTTCAGTGTCGACGCATGCTACTGCTACCAGTGCGACGACGCGGTATTCGCAGTGCTCGAGCTCAACGGCTGCGTCGTCTTTAGGCGGCAAGGAGTTGGGAGGTGATGATGTTGAGGATGGCCAAGAACCGCTTGGGGAAAGTGACAACTTTTGTGCGGCCCCAGAGTTGATGGTCCACGATACAGGTGCGACTCCGACCATGAGTCCGAACCCTGCTTTCAAGCGCAAAGAACGGCAACAGGGTGCGATAGATCCGCAGCAGCCCGTTCCAGGAGAGCCTCAACCGCAATCAGAGCCTGACGACGACGACGACGAGTTCGACGAAGCAACTTTCACGTCTAGCTTGGACTTAACCCCAAGTGGGGGAGCCAAAGTCCGCCGGCGAAAATCGAAAGATGTTGTTCCTCTGCATTGGAGCAGTGGGTTGTCGGCCATCGAGCCTGGATTGACGGCCAACACCGCTACTGCGAGTTCAGTAGGGAGCTCAAGGGTACCGTCACCGCTCCCTGAGCTTGAGGGTACTGCGAAGATTGAGGGTGGTACTAGCGGCAGGGAGAAGACGAATGGGAATACTATGCGGGCGACCCTCAACACGAACGGACATGGGTATGCGGCACAGTCCGATGGCAGGTTTGGGGGTGGTGTGTATGGGATGGGTTCGCTTCCCCCGCCTTCGTCTATCCCTGGCCTAGGCGTCTTGACGGGTGGAGGTGCAACGTGGATGGGTAGTGTGGGTAAGAAGTTGGGGGAGTTAAGGGATAGTCCTGCGTACGTCTATCTCTCTGCTTTCTCCATTGGACCCTTTTCTTGGGCGAGCCGGCTTTTCGATCACAAAATGGTCCCAGATCTCGGTTCCGCCCCGTCCTTTTGTCTTCCCTGGTTCCTTACTGTGATGCTGATGTCGTCTCTTTCTGTATACAGCTTCACCAAAAGTCAAAAACGAGCATCCGTGCTACTATCGGACGTCTCACAAAGCATCGTCTCTGCATGGAATGCTCCCACCACACCAATCGGGTCAGCTCCACCAATCTCACGTACACGGAGCACGCCTCTACCTACCTCGCCTTTATCACCCTCCCTTCTTGACGACGACAACGACGATACTATACGCATCGCAAGCGTTATGACCCCTGATTCCAAGAAACTGCACACGACGACTTTGATGCCCTCCTGGCCGGACGGGGGCATGAAACCTTCAAATAAACCGACAACGACATCCTCCAATGCAAAGACTCAAGATGAAGACGAGGAATGGAATTGGTAGAGCCCCTCCCTTATTCAAGCCCTCTTGCTCTTCCTTTCCTCTTTACTGTCATCTGTGAGCCTTTTGAGTAAAATTGATTATGTTCTTCTATCCCAACCTTCAAGTTGAAAACACCTCAATTTCTCGCCTCTGGCGTAGTTTTCTTTGGCCTTGCTCGTTTTCCCAATCTGAGTTTGCATGAATATGTTCTCACACCTCCCCCTCTTCTAGGGAATATTTTTGGATTGGACGGTAGTGTTTAAGAACACCGTGATTGAGATTTCAAGGTTCAACATTTCATTACTTTCAATTGGCTCCTATAATTGCGGTCAACAAGCCATTCCACTTCTTGCTTTCTTTCTGTGCTGTTGATATCAATTGTTGAAGATTCTTCTTGTGTCATGCACGTGGAATCAATGCTGGACGGGATGTGGTTGCTGTTGCCTGGCCATGGTGCCATGTCTGGAACCAATTTCAGAAAGAATCAAAAATCAAAAACACTAAATCATGTTGTTTAAAAGAGTGGCTTAGCTCAGTGGAAATGTAAGATTACTGAGGGCTGCACTTTTTTATTATAGAAATATATTTGTTCTGATTTCTTCTTACTCTCTTATTTACATGTTTATGCACCAAAAATCTTACACTACCATGTAGGAGTTTATAAACACCAGAAAGTATGCATATAACCAAAACCAATAATGTTACGGTTATTAAGCATAATGGGCAGTTATGTTAAGCTTTCGAGCAATACTTATCACTCCCCCACCTATTCCTACTGGATTCCTACTGGACTTCAACAAAATTTCCAAAGGGGCATTTTCACATTCCTTTCCTACTGGACTCCTGCTGGACTCCCACTGGACTCCAACTGGACTCCAACTGAACTTGAACAAACTAGATGAAATGCTCCAGACATTGGATTCCTACTGGATTCCCACTGGAATATCAACTTCAATGTATTACCAAGTCAGAACTTCAAATTTCTATTCAAAATTCACATTTAAACAAATGTTGTATTGTGAAATGACAACTAAATACAGAAAGATATTTTACTAATGTAATGAGGGAGAGGGAGGGAGTGGTGGAGTGATGGTGGGAGTGGTGGAGTGATGGAGGGAGTGGTGGAGGGAGTGGTGGAGGGAGAGAGCTATGGAAGGAGGGGAAGTGAGTGAAGTGAAATGATGGAGGGGGGAGGGGGTGAGAGAGGTGGAGAGAGGAAGAGAGGGAGGGAGGGAGGAAGAGAGGGAGGAAGAGAGGGAGGGAGGGAGGGAGAGAGAGAAGGATGGAGGGAGAGAGAGAGGGAGGGAGAGAGGGAGGGAGGGAGAGAGGGAGTTGTTGTTTCGTGGGTGCCATGTCATTTGCACACATAGGCGGGGTGTTTTTCGAGGGCGGTGGTCATCATTTGCATGGGTGGCGGATGTCGTTTGTGGGCGCTGGGTGTTTTTCGTGGGCGGCGGTCGTCGTTTGGGTGTGCTGGGTGTTTTTCGTGGGCGGCGGGCATCGTTTGTGGTGGTGGGTGTTATGGTCGTCGTTGGCAGGTGGGAGGGGGTCATCACTGTCCCTCGTCTTTCTTGTTTGTCATGTCGGTGGGCGCTCGTGGTTCGTGGGTGGTTGTCATGTCCGTGGGTGGGGTCGTTGTTGTGTGCCGTGGTTGTTTGTTGTTGTTGTCTGTCATGGCCCATTGTTGTTGTTGTTGCGTGTTGTTGTTGTCCATTGTGGTCGTGGTGGTCACTATTGACAAGGCAATGGTGGTGACAAGGCGATGTGTTCGTGGTGGGTGAGCAAGAGGGTGGTGATGGTGGTGTTGTTGAGTGTTGTTGGGTTTGGGCAAAATTCCCACTCGCGGAATTCACCAACGTCCTTTCTAGGAAGGAGGTCAGTATGTTGGTACAGTTGAGTGCAAAAAGAATGAAGGTTGGTTCATTTTTCTGGTTCTTTCTAAGAATCTATTGTACCTCAAATGTATTTGTGTATTCTTTTACATTATGTAGTTGTGTTACACTTCCCTTGGTATGGACTAATTTCAGTGAAAGCTGGAGCCTTGAGAAGGTTTTTATTCTGGAGGCCATTTTTGGCATCTGAAAAAAAAAATAATCTGCTAACTGGGGAGGTAGCCAGAACATACCTCTGGTCAACCTGAATGAGCCTATCAAAGAATTAGTTAAAAATACTGAGCAGTTATGCTTGTAGAGCCTCCAGAAAATGGTCATTTTGTGCTATTTTGGTTATTTTTGGCCTGTTTTAGGCAAAACAAGCCATTTTACAAAGCCTCTACAGACCTAACCACTCAGTATTTTTGACTGATTCTTTGATAGGCTCATTCAGGTTGACCAGAGGTAAGTTCTGGCTACCTCCCCAGTTAGCACATATCTTTTTTTTCAGATGCCAAAAATGGCCTCCAGAATAAAAACCTTCTCAAGGCTCCAGTTTTCACTGAAATTAGTCCATACCAAGGGAAGTGTAACACAACTACATAATGTAAAAGAATACACAAATACATTTGAGGTACAATAGATTCTTAGAAAGAACCAGAAAAATGAACCAACCTTCATTCTTTTTGCACTCAACTGTATATAGAGTATATAATACTTACCTGTCATAATGCTGTCGTGGTGCAAGTGGTAAAGTGCTTTGTATGCACTATTTGCCACTCTGTTTGTAAGGTTGAGAGTTCAATTCTGTCAGGTTGCGCTTTTTTTAATATTATATAATAACAACAACAGTGACAAACTGCTGGTCCTACTGGGCTCCCTGTCCCTGGAAATTCCTACTGGACTCATTCCTTAAAAATCCAGCAGAATTCCACAATTCCTGGTGATTTGGGATCATTCCAGTAGGAGTTTACTAGGACTCCACTAGGACTAGGGTACAAAATTTGTATGGTGATCAGCCGGCATGAAATTTGTCCCAGTCCTAGTCCAGTCCAGTAGGATTCCGGGAATCCAGTAGGAGTCTGGTAGGAATAGGTGGGGGAGAGTAAAGAGCTCAGTCATAGCCTCGTTTTGTCTTTGGTAATCCTGATATAAAATCTTGTGATATCATCTGAAACGGTCGTGTTCCTGTTGATTTAATTTGTTGCATCGGTGGTTGTGTTGGATGTGTGTTAATTTTGTTCTGTTGACACATGGCGCATCCTGCAACATATTCATATATGAAGTGGCGTAATCTTGGCCACCAGTAATGTCTTTGTACCATTTCTAATGTGCTGTCTCTTCCAGGGTGTCCGGTCATTGGCGAATTGTGGAACTCTTGTACAATGAGTTTCCGTATTCCATTACTATCAGGAATGTAGCATCAGTCTTGATAGAAAAGTTTTCCATCTTCTATTTTCCAATTGGAAAGGCTTGATTTAATCGGTGGGATTCCCTTTGTAGAAAGAACATTTGATATGTTCTTTACTAATTCGTCTGAGGCTGTTGTTAACTTGATCATCTTTGCAAGTTCGACATTAATAAGATTAATGAATATCTTGTCTGGGAGTAAGACAAGGTTTTCATTATCGTCATTGTTATCAGGGACATGATCTGGTTGTCTGGATAGGGCATCTGATTGGATCATTCTTGATCCAGGAACGTGAATGAGTTGAAGATTAAACCTTGATAGGTATAAACTCCATCTAGCTTGTTGGCAGTTAAGTTTCTGCATCTTTCAGAAGTATGTCAGATTCTTGTGATCTGAGAATACTGTTACGGGGTGTGGACTTTCTTCTAAGAAGTGTCTCCATGTTTCTAGGGCTCATATGATGCCTAGAAGTTCTCTGTCATATATGTTGTAGTTCCTTTCTGTCTGAGTAAAACTGTGAGAAATGTAACTGCATGGTTTCAAATCTCCGTTCGTATCTCTTTGTCGGAGAACGGCTCCTGTAGCCCATTTGGATGCATCTGATTCAACATAAAATGGTTTTGTTGGATCAGGGATGATTAGAATGGGTTTTTCTAGAAACTTCTTCTTTAAGTTATCGAAGGCCGTCTGACATTCTTGTGACCATTTGAAAACTTTCATTTTCTTAGTAAGTTCGTTCAGGGGTTTGGCGGTTTCTGCATAGTTGCCAATAAATCTTCGGTAGAAGTTGCCAAATCCTAAAAATGATCTGATGCCTTTTACATTCTTTGGTGGAATCCAATCCTGAATTCCAGCTAGTTTTGTTGGGTCCATGGGGATTTCATTTGGCCTTATGATGAAACCTAGGTATTCAACTTCTTTGGCATTGAAAACGCACTTCTCTGGTTTAAGGAACAAATCCTTTTCTTCTAGTCTTGTTAGAACTTTCTCGGTTCGTCCATGTTGATGTTTGGGGTCTTTGGAGAATATGAGAATATCGTCAAGATAGATCAAAACCCATCCTTGGGTGATCATATCAGCGAAATAGTCATTCATCATGGCTTGGAATGTCGCGGGCGAATTGGTCATTCCAAAGAACATTACTGTCAGTTCGAATAGTCCTCTTTTAGTGATGAAGGCACCTTTCCATTCATCACCCTGTTTAATTTGGACATTGTTATATCCCCATTGGATATCTAACTTTGTAAAGACTGTGGCTCCTTGGAGTTTGTTTAGGAGATCGTCGATAGATGGAAGGGGATATGTGTTCTTGACTGTGTAACTGTTCAGATAATGATAATCTTGACAGGGTCTCAGTGCTTTGCTGTCTTTCTTTGATACGAAAAAGAAGGGTGAAGCCTGAGGTGAATTTGATGGTTTGATAAAACCTTTCTCATCGATAAACTTGTTCATTTCTTCTTCTTCTTTTTGTCCTAATGGGTAGAGTTTCGATCTCTTTGGTACAAAGTCCGGTTTGAGATCGATTCTATGATCCCATGGTCTCGATTCGGGAAAGCGCTCTGATGCTTTCTTTTCGAATACTGATCTGAATCAGTGGTATTCTTTCGGGACTAGATCCTCAAAAGTCTTTTCTTCTTTCGTTTCTTCCTTATGTGCAAGACTCTGTGATATAGATGTCTTGGCTCTAATTGCTAGATCTGAATCAATCTGAATGGGTTGATTCAGGGGTTCTTCTTTCTCTGGTTTGAATGTCGTTATAGTTTCTTCTTGGAGATATGCGGTGACAAGATCTCCTTCTGATTCATCTTCTTCATCATCTTCTGTGTTGGGTACTAGGGCTGGCATGTCTTCATATTGATTGGGAAGTTCATTCACAGTTATGAGAATGGCTTCTTCGTTATCTGCTAATCTTTCAAACTTCGGGGTTGCGTCTTCATCAGGTATCTCTTCAATAAAGACTGTTGATCTCTTCTTTTTGTTTCTTCTGTCAGGGATTTTTCGCAGCTGATCTGCGAAAGCTTCTTTTGACTTCATCTTCTTGCGTTCTGATTCTATCTTTAGAATCTGGATTTCTCGATCTATGGCTTGTCGTATGTTCGGTTTCTTTATCCTGTCTGGGATAATCTTGATGGTCTTTTTTGTCCAGTTTACTTCGGGGTTAATTCTGTCTAACCATGGCAATCCAAGGATTACATTTTCTTTTCCTAGGTTGGAAATCAAGAATCAAGTGGAATTTACTTTTCCATTGATTTTTGCAGGAGTCGGGTATAGAACCTAATGGGTCCATTCTTGTTTGGGCTTTCGTCTACGTTTGAGACTTGGATTTCCTTATCCAATCTCAAGAGCGGGAGTCTGTGTTCTTTCGCAAATCGTTCATCCATAAAAATTCCTTGAGCACCACTGTCGATAAACACTTTTGTTTCGACGGTTTTCTTTCCATTAATAATTCTTGTGTTAACGCACATTGAATTCAAGTCGTTGTTAGGTACACTTCGAATTCTAAGAGCTTTAATGGAAATTTGTTTAGAAGGTCTAGACGTCGTTGCTAGCCTTCTCACTGAAAACCCTTGTTTTCATCTTCATCGTCTGATTCTTCTTCGGCTGGTTCGTTTGGATCTTTATCCAAAGATTCTATAAAAGCAACTTTTGCTTCTTCTAATTCTTTGTCATCGAGTCCTGCCATGATAGCACAGACTTTCTGTGCGGTGTTTTTGTTTGGCAGTGGCATGATAGCCTTATAGGGAGTGGCGGGTTTTCTAGAATTGGATGTACTTCCTTTTCCAGTGTTAAGGGTGGGGTTGGTCGCATGGTCGTGAGACACATGCCCTGTTTGTCCGCATTGGAAACATTTCCCTTTCTTCATGTATTCGTTTTGTTCTTTGATGGTTAATCTGTTGATATCCATGGCGTCTGGATCTCGAGGTCTGGGGGTATAGGATGAATGAGGGAGTTGGCGAGGAGGTCTTTACCTTCCCCAGGTTAATCCATATGGAATCCATGTGGAATCCATGGAATCCATCACCAATTCCATGTGGAATCCATGGAATGAATCTTGGCTGAGACCACAGCCAATTTGTTGTTCCATGGACATCATGGATTCCACCTGGATTCCACTGAATTCCATATGGAACTTAGGCATATCCACCATGGATTCCATGGAACAAGTTCATATGGATTCCATGGAACAAGTCCATATGGATTCCATGGAGCAGTTCATATGGATTCCATGGAAGGAATTAATGACCATTATACCATTAGAATACATATAGATATAGTATTTATAGTGTCCTTACTATATTTAAGTAAAAATAAAATTTTTGCATCTGAGAGAATTGAACCCACAACATTGTGAATAGAAGCAGCAATCTAACCACCTGAGCCACACCAGCTTTGTTACAAGGTAAACTAAAGGTCTCTATATAGTGTCGTTTGTCATGTGGCGTCTCAAACGTGACAGTTATGGCTGCCGCGTTGCCACGTTGCTTCTTTCTTTCACCACCACCACCACCATTCACCCCACCGTCTCAGGCCACGACCACCCGCGACAACGACGTCGACAACGCCGACAACGACGACAACGACGCTGGCGACGACACCAACAACAACGACCACAGATGGGTGGGAACAACGGCGAGCGGAAAGCCCAGGTAAGCCAGCGGCGTGGCAACCAGATGACAGACGACGACATTCGTCGTCGTCCGTCATTTCATTCCACCCGCGAACAAATGACCCCACCCATTGAGCTGACCCAAACCACAGGTGCCACGTGGTGACGTGGCAGATCCACCACCACACCACGCCGACGTCAACGACACCCATGACCAAGGACGACCGCCCACGAAGACGACACGACCGCCCACACAGATGACACGAAGACGACGCGACGACACAAAGACAACCAGCCGAGGCTGTAGTTTATGACCAACTAAACCTGCATTCTTGCACTTCGCTTTTTTTTGTGTAGGGTGCATTTTTGTATGCGGCCCAAATGCCAAAAGTGTCTGCATCCTCTATTTACTGAAAGAATGCACGCGAAAATTTAAAAAAATGGCTTGCATTGCATTTCTACACCCCGAGAATAGGTTTCTGTGGGTAGATATGGTCTATTTTTAACTTCCTTTGTTGTGAGAGCTTCATATCCATCAATTATTTGTTTCCGCGCACGTCATTCATTCGATTCACCTATTTTTAGGTTCATCCGCTGCCGCATATGTATGTTTTCCACTCCCGGTATGTTTGTTTTTCAAAAAAAAAAAAAAGATATCTCTTGCTGCTTCATTGGTCCAGTCCTCCTTCTTTCTTTCGGCACTTATTTCATTAACTTCCTGGTACTCTTTCTTAGCGGAATGTTCACGCGTGCTGTGCTGTGTATCCCTATTGTATTCTTGCTTGGCACTTTTTTGTTTCCACAATCTGTCACTCGTTTACTGTTTGAAATGATAGTTACTTTATCAAATGTTCTCTATTCAGCCCTCATAGCTTTGTTTGTAATTCCTATGCGTGCTCTTTCCATTCGTGAACTTTGAAAGCGTTGGTTCGTGCATTCTGTTTGAAAATTGAAGTCACGTGCGTGTTGATTTTCGACTTCAAGTTCGCGAAAACTTCTCTGTGCGGCAAGAAAAATTATATACATTTATATACACGGATGTATCAAAAATTTCGTTTACATGAGACTTACCCCTGCTCCAAGAGACGCAAGAGGACCCAATGGACCTCGGTTACAGCTGCCAACCAACTCGCGAAGTTCTCTACAGGTTTACCGTTGATTGAGCCGCCCCACCAAGCGAGAGTTGACAGTATGGTCAGAAATCCGTTTTGCCCATGCTTGCGCAGCACATCCCAATCCTCTTGCACATCCCAATCCTCTTGCACATCCCAATCCTCTTGCACCTCCGTCAAACGATGATCACCTCCGAGAAGACCTTTGACGGCAGCAACCTGTTGAGACGGCGGCTGCAAACCCTTCCACCAGGACCACCAACACCTATCAAAGACATCTACGTCCTTGATTGTCGGCTCACGTTCGCGTCCACGGCCAATCCACCAAGAAACCTCATCCGGTCTATTTCCCTTCCGGAAACCAGCTGTGTGCCCCCCAATATCAAAATTTGTGCGTGACTCGAGCTCAACGTAGAGAGGAAGGAGGGGCGAGAAGATGGGGCCGAGGTCCTTGTTTTTTAAGATTCTGTAGGCATTCGCGAACCAGGTCGGCCAAGCGGGGTTCGGTAGGCTTTCAGGTGCATGTTTAGCATGTGGGAGCTGAGTAGACGTTGAAGGAGTAGGAATTGGGGAGGGAGGTTTGACTCGGAGTCCAGAGGGCTCGGTGATGTCGTTAGGTTGAGGGGAAAGAAGCGAAGACTCTTGGGTCGAAGGTTGATTGGAGTTGTCAAGCACTGCGTTGACAACCGCTGCACCGCCGGCTTGATGTTCATGGAAGAGTTCCAGCTGCACTGTTGAGTGAGGAGGCTCGTCCCCCCCTTTGTCAGGTAGGGGCGAGTTTTTCGATTCTAGTGAGGGGTCGACAACTTCGCCAGCTGAGGGTGGGACGACTTCGCCAGCTGAGGGTGGGACGACGGCAAACTCCAAAGGTCGAGGCCCTTGTATCAAAGATTGATCGCAGCCGATGAGCGCGGAGCTGTCAGTAACGACATCCTTTGCTAACTGCCTTGCAGTCGTACGTGTCGTCAGCCGCAGAGGAACATCCTTGTCATCGCTGTCGTCGTCGCTGGTGTCTATATCCGACGGCATCTCGTCCTCGTCCTCGTCCTCCTCCTTGTTAGACTCCTCGGCATCCGACTCCTCGGAATTAGTGTGGCGCTTCCCCTTCTTCTGCTGTTGCTTCTTTTGCTTCTTTGACGTCCGACTGCTGACTCGTCCACGTGTCCGCTTCCTCTTGCCGTTGCTCTTTGTCGACGCCGTGGATGCAGAGGGCTTCACTGAGGGAGCTGACTTGCGTGCAGGCGCGTCCTTTGTTGAAGCAGTGGAGGCAGAAGTGTCTGGAGCCGAAGGTGGATCGACGATCATAGAGTTGTCATCAACCATCATAGACGACGACATGTCGTCATCCAACAAGGGAACCTTGGCGCCCTCGATCCAAGCATGCGCTCGCCGTTCATCAGGAGCTAGCAGTTAAGGGATTAGTCGATGCCGTAGTACCACAAGGGATGTACTTACAATAACAAGTTTCCAAAAAGTCGAGGAATGCTTTCCTGGGCCCGTTCTTGAACTTCTCCTTGTCAGATAATGCCCAGCATCTAGGAACGGCCTCCTTATTAAGGCCATAATGGACACTAATCATGCATGAGTTGAGTAGACGACAGGCCATGCAAAATTTGACATTACCTGAGCACGTTGAGTTGCCCCATCTGCTTGGGTTCAGGCCCACCAATCAAGACCGACACATGCATATTGATGGCCTTGCCTAGTCCATCTACAAGCGGTCCAAGGACGTTCGGCAGAGCATTGATACACCTGATGGACGATCAGTAAGAAGTGTTAGGCGTTTGTGATTGACGATCTACTCACATCTGAGCATCTTCAGGGCTCATCACCCCCGTCTCAAGCTCTGTCTCACGATCTTTAACTCTCTTCTTGGCCGCTTTGTGCGCGTCGCTGGCCTTCAGGTTCCAATCCGCTTGTTCCTCTTCGCTTAACTCAGCGAAACGAGCTTTTTTGAATTCGTTACAAGCTGTGGCGCGAAGGGCTTCACGTTTGCCACTCGCTTTGAATTCCGCGTTGAATTGCGACTTCAGGGCGTCGAAATTCTCCTTCCCCCACAGTTGCCACCCTGCTGCATGCTTCCCAGGGCCGTCGTTGGTGCCAAGCAACCTTTTGAGCAAGAGGCTGACCGGATCATCGCTCGCCTTCTTGGAGATCTGTAGCTTTTTGACTTTCTTGCTCCGGTAATCATACCAGTGGTATAACGTCTATTGCAGTTGGTTAGATAACGTATCAGCATGAAAAACGGACACTTACCGTCTGAAGCCGCTTTATGACATTCTTTTTGAGCTGGGCTTGTTCGTCTGTCAGAATTTCGAAACCATCGGGGCCAACAGGTATGGGAAACGGCTTGTAAAGGTGTGACTGTGTGACTGGGATTGACCAATGGAACTTGGCGAACCAAAGGTTGACGATATTGTCGAGGAGCTTGTCAGCCTTGTCGGAAGAAACGAGTAGCGCAGCCTTGTAAGACTCCAAATGAGACTGTAAGAATGTTTTGCGCTCGCTCTTCGCCCATCCTTTCATGAGTTTGGCATTGAGGATGTCCGCGTCCCTGATATTTACGATCAGCCTTCCCAAATATGCAAGTCATAAGCGATCACAACTTACGCAAACACAGGCTCAACGTCAACTTCAACTTTCTTGAGCTCATTTTTGTCGACGACCGCCATTGTGAATGGACGCCAGATCTTTGCAGATAGAATGGGTATGTGCAATTTCTTTCAACTTATGTGCTGTATTTACAGTTTTTACTGTGAGACGACAACCGTCAACATGTCGCGGAAGTAACTCGCAGAAGTGGCCTTCGCGAAAAGCATCTTTCAACAGTACGTACAAATTATTCAATACGCCGTGTGCTCAGCAATTTATACCAGATCTGGTAATCTTCAGCTCGAGGCGTATTCCCTCACTTAAAGAACCGTCTCAACTTGCAACATCCCCCCAACCTTCCTGCTTCCCCCCAGTTCCCAGTACAACTCCCCTCAGCATATTCGACATGGTTACACTTACTGACGATGGAGCGCGCGATAGCTCCCCATTGCCAGCCAGTCTTGGTATGTCGTAAAGTTCCTCTACATGTCTTGTGTTTCACCCTGACACTCTTCACAGCTATCGACGAGCTATTTGCTCGACTTGACATTGGTCCCAGATCCGCCCGCACCATTCTTCGCGCTCTCCTCAGGACTGTGTATAGTGACATCCCTACCCCTGTCCCTGTCCCTGACTTCCATGGGGATGCATGGGAAGTCCTTGGTTTCGGGGCCAGCGATCCAAACTACACCCATACGTCCGATGATGAAGACATCTTGGTGTTCGATCCCACCATCTCTCCTAACGCTTCTGCCACTACTCTTTGTCCCACTTCTCCCGCTGATCCCGGTAACGGCGTCCTTTCTATCGCCATTGATTCCGCTTCTGCCACCGCCGCACGTGTTGTTCCCCTTGCCACTGCGCCTACTGCCTCCACAACCGCCCTCACACCTGCAGATGTCCTTGCACCTGTAGGTTTACGTGTGCTTGTGGCTACACCTGCTGCGCCAGTTGTTTCTTTGACCCCTACCACCGCAAACAACGTCACATCCACTGCTGGCCCCGCATCCGCAGCTACTCCGGATGCTGCAAGCACCACTGCACCTGCTGTCGCGATCATGGCTCCCACTGGAGCTCTCACCACCTCGACTGCCGCGCTTTACGCGCCCAACTATGTCTTGCCCTACAATGCGCCCAAGAACGCCATTCTTCCACCACCATCTTTGGTCACTCCTATCTACGGCTACCATGTCCCAGGTTTAAACGAATCCGGGCCATTCTACATGGCTAGTCGTGGCCGGAACATCGGCATTTTTAGTGGTTGGTAAGTTATCGTGCACCACTTGACAACAATCTAAATACTTACTCATTACTTGCAGGGAGATCCTTTCCCCATTCGTGACGGGTGTGTCACACTCCGCGTATTCCAAAGTTTCGAGCATCCAGGAGGGACACACCAGGATGGCTGCCGCAATCAATGCTGGCTTTGCGTTGTATTTGACTTAGTAGGATTGCAATGCCCAGCTAGAGTATATTTTCTTGAGCCCCATATCGTCGCGTAAATAGCCCGTTCCGAATGTCATATCGTATCAATGTCAATCTTGTCCTGCCGTCTTTCTTTTCTGTGATAAGTATCGGACACATTTTAACAGCCTCTGAGAATTACAAGTCAGTCAAGTTAATTGAAAAGAAAAAGTTGATGTTGTAAAGGATCCCCCTTTTTATAACCAAGGACATACAAACATCTGGCCGTAACCATGAAATTCTTGTCTGTAGCCGTGAAATTCCGTCCTTTCACCTTTCAATCTTCGTGAAACAGCTTATATTTCAAAAGGAAGGATTTAGACTATGAAATTTATTAAGTGAAAGAAAAGATTCAGAGCTAGAGTAAAAGTCAGAGGAAACAGCATGTGCAAACAATGTACAAACATATGCTGTAGCCGTGAAATTCTTGTCCTTTCACCCTTCAATCTTTGTGAAATGGCTGATAATTTTGAGGGAAGGATCTAGAGTATGAAATATATCAACTGAGATAGGAAGATTCAGAGTTTTACCCGAGCTAGAGTAAAAGTCATAAGAAACCATGCCCAACTGCAGGATCACGCCTGACTTCAGATGCGCTTTTACAGGATCTGCGGACTGAAACCCATCGTGTGCAATGTCAACCCTGGCTAATTTTAAGATGTTAACATTATTCGAACCGTGTTTGTGTACGCAACCATTCCCTGAATTCGGGATGGTGTGGATATACGTGGTTTAAAAGCAATGAATAAAAAGTTGTAAGAAATTGCATACTTCCGACGTGATCTGAGGACCAAAATTCACAATGTGCGATGTCAATGTAGGCTACAGTGTGAACTTTATACTCTTAGAAATGGGTCTTTGTACACAGTCAGTTCCTCGGTTCAGAATGATACCGCTCCTACAATTTCTAAGGGAATGAACAAAAAGTCGTAAGAAAGTGTATACGTCCGCTTTTGGACAAGCTTCTTCTCCGTGAACTTTCGTTTCATCATGGCGAGACCAACGCTCTACAAAACACCTGAAGAAAAATTGGCTGCACGACGTGCTACTTCCAAAAAGTACTATGATAAGTGAGGATTTCCAATTGTCCGTGGTGTACACAATCCCCAACCCCCTTTCATTTCCTCAGGAACCGTGTCCAGATTTGTCGCCGGTCGCGTCACGCATATAAAAAGAAATTGAAAGCTATTAGAAAAAATCCCCCCCATAGGGTTGAGCCAGCCATCGACTCTGATCCTGCAACTGAGCGCAGTGTCAACTCTGATTCTGCAGCCGAGCGCAATGTCGACTCTGAAGCCAACCTCGGGTAAATCTATATTGCCGTTTCTGGCAACACTTATGCTAACTTCAAACAGACTTGAGGCACTCAATAAGATTGCAAGGGCCAAGGAGAATTTTCTGTTACTCACTCGCGGCAACAAGTACGCGTACCTTGACTCGCTCGTCAAGTACTACATCAGAAATCCCAAATTGGCCAAAACTGCTTGCGATTCAACACTCGAAATGTGGGAAGACCTGATGAAAGAAGTGCAGGACGTACTTGGGGATATATTGCAGGCGTACGGGTGTGCAGCGGAGTATAACGAGGCCAATGCCTCTGTTGGGAAAGAGTACCGAGAGGTGTATTACTTACTAGGAGAGATCGCGGAATTCCTCCTCACGGCTCCTGGTGACTTGGCTGATTGGCATGGAAGCGGTGTATTCGGGTATCAGATCATCGTTGAGGGTGAAAAAATGGCTACTTAGTTATTCGTTGACTATCTTGTATTAGTACGCCGTCTTCGTGGAAGGTTTCACATATTTTGACCAAATGTAACTGTATAGTTCCTCAGCCACCACTGATAAGCTTCGATTAAACTTGCCACGGGCCAGCCAAATCGTTGTAACCAAACCACTCACCATTTCAATCATGCCCAAAAAAAAAGTATCCCTCTGTCGCACAAACGAAATCGTGTCAGTCTCTCTGAATGACAATGAAGCCGAGAAACGAGCACGGAGACGCAAGGAGAAAGAGGTATGTGCATAGATCCGTTCTTCCTTCGACGCTGACCCTGAGACCCTGGCGTGATTGACTGATTTCTCATCGTAGATCCAGCAATTGCCCTGTCGTAACCCCAACAATCGAGCAAGCACCACGCAACAGACCCAGCTGCTCAAAGCTCTTCTTCCCAGTTTCCATGCGGCACAAAAAGAGGCCCAAATGGCCGCCTTCTTTGATAGAGGCTTTGAAGTCTGGTCTTTGCGCTTCCCTGATCCCGAGCCTCACATTCGGGTCCAAGAGGCCTTGTTGGATGATTCCGGCTATCGCTTGTACATAGCTGACCTACAAAAAAAGGTACTGCAGACTTTTCGATCGTCATCTTGATTAGTATTACTTACCTGATGCGTATAACAGTGGTTCAAGGACAAGATGCGCTGGTATGCCTTCAAGTTCCCCGATCCAAGGAAGGATGGCCCAGCGCTGTTGAAATCTGTTTGGATGGAGGAGATGAACATCGCAATCCAAGAAATGATGAGGACGCTTTCTTTATGCGTCGCTATCCATGCCTTCGAAACTTACCTAGAGTGCTAGCTTACGCACTTGTAAAGTAGTTGATGTAAGATTGTAAATTGATACTCTTTTCTTGGAACACGTGAGCGCTTGTTGAGCGTCAGTCATGGGATCTTGTCTTAGATCTCCCTCAATGGTCAAACGCAAACGGGTCAAGCCGGTGTATACAGTTGTTCTTGATTCTGGCGACGAGGCTGACACCTCCATCCCTCAAGCGCGCACTGTTCGAATTTCTGACAATGGCCTCCGAATTCTACAGACGCCTCGATCCCCGCAAAAGCGCTCTACCACCTATAAGCCAGATTTTGGAGAGTGGAATCCAAGTGCCGACTACGCCAGTATTGACTGGAGCAGTCATTCTCTGGACGACCTGCTGCAGCAACAAGCAGGGGAAGAAATAAGCGACCCCACGGAGACTGTAGCCGCAAAAGTGGCAGCTAAACGTTATCCAACATCGGTAAGTTTTGCACTTCCCTATCCCCATTCATGATCAATGAGCAAGTTTAGGATGCTCCCCTACATGAGTGGGCCAGGAAGCATAAGCAGGACCCGGGGTTTCGTGAGGAGTTTCTGTTGGAGTTTCTGAGGTTGGAGGGTCGGGGTGATCATCTCTTCAGCCACGGCTGTGCTGCCTGTGCATCGAAGGGGCGTACCGGTCAGTCTGGCATGTATCGTTGTGAGGATTGCTTGGGAAAATCATTATACTGCTTGGCCTGTTGTCTGGAGAAACACAAACACCTCCCCTTCCACATAATTCACGTATGTTGCTCTATCTCTGGTTTGACTTCAACGTGCTAATCGCTTACTAGAAATGGAACGGTACATTCTTTGAAAAAATATCTCTCAAGACGCTCGGACTACGGATACAGCTCGGCCATTTCAATGCGCCATGTGTTGCGCCTCAACCCGGACATAAAGATTTCATAGTTATTCATACAAACGGTATACACTACGTGGCAGTCGACTTCTGCGGCTGCGAACACCGGACGATCTCCAATCGTCAACAACCTCTTCGGGCTGAATTATTTCCTGCCACCGTTCACCAACCTCAAACCTGCACCACTCTTTGCGTGCTCGAACACTTCCACGCCCTCACCTTATTAGGAAAACTTTCAGCCCATGAGTTTTACAAAGCTCTTGAGTGTCTGACTGACAACACCGAACTTGGTATACCTAAGGTAACGTACTTTCATATCAGATTTCCATGACGACTGACGACTTCCTTCTTGTAGACCTGTTATAAATCATTCATGCGAATGGTTCGCATGTACCGGCACCTTAAGCTCATGAAGCGTAACGGCCGTGGAAACTTACAAGGGGGGCTGCAAAGTACGCAGCCTGGTGACCTTGCCCCTGGTTGCGCCGCATGTCCCCGCCCTGGTGTGAATCTACCGGACGACTGGCAAACCATCGCGGCAGAGTGGAAGTAAGTGTGCGCTATTTGCCTTCACGTCCTTGAACTAATTCACCTCTAGGTTCCTATATATGTTGATTATAGCGATGGATGCCAATTTCCGCCTCAAGAACCTCATGCGCTCGTCAATTTAAAAAGACCCGGGTTTGCACACGGGTTTTGCGTTCTTCCCTGAAGATGCTCTGTACCGCAAACATATATTGAAATATGCTTCTCAGAAAGATGTACGACGTTTACTGCTTGTCCGCCTAAGAAAGCTGACCCTCCCTTTTCAGATAAGCAATTGCAGTGGTTTCAAAACCTTGGCCCATGCCGAAACGAAATTCTCAATGGGAGATTTGCAGAAAGGCGAACAGTACGTCATTCTCTCGTCTATCAATCATAGAAAACTCACTCGTTATTGCAGTTACTGCAACATGGACTACATACTTCTTTCGGCTCTGGCCCCACTTCTGGTGGCCTCGGTCTTCGTCTCATACGATATCGCATGTCAATGAGGTCTTTACCCTCCCCCACGTAATCCATATGGACTCCAGTGGACTCCAGTGGACTCCAGTGGATTCCAGTGGATTCCAGTGGCCCTCTTACCAGGCCAGATTGGCTGGCAGAATGCCCAGTCCACTGGAGTCCAGTCCAGTCCAGTCCAGTGGACTCCCACTGGACTGCCAGCCACTTTCCTGAGTCCAGTCCCAGTCCAGTGGACTATGAGTCCAGTCAGAGTCCAGTGGAGTCCAGTGGATTCCAGTCATTCCAGTATATTATTACTATTATATATGAATATAACTAAAAAAGCGAAAATAGACTATACAATATACAAGCCATACTTACAATTTTATTGATCAATGAATGGAAGGGTTATAATTTACATATAGTGTGGGTCAGTGATAGCTGCAATAAGGATTCATGATTTTGTTCAGTCTGCGGGGTGAGGTCACGTGACTTATTTGAGGGCGTGCCATATCGTCACATCTTCTATTTGCAGCATGGTCACACTTCCGTGACCATCCCATTCCCTTCCACCACCACCACCACCCTTCACCACTCCCCTCCAACGCCGCCAACGCCAACGCCGCCCACGCCAACGACGCCCGCGCCCACGCCAACGACGCTCATGCCCACGCCAACGACGCCCACGCCAACACTGCGGGCCTTGGCTTATATATATACTGGGTATAATGTGGAAAAATGCGGTAGATATTGATAATAATGCTCCCTTTTAACTGCCGGAATTAGTTGAAAGATATTTAAAATGTTGTATTTCATTTTATCAATTTTTTTCCGTCGGAATTATTAAGAATTTTCTGGGGCGGATAAACGTCGAAGATATTGGAGAAGAATTTTCTACTAAAGGCAAGTCCATATTTGCACAGCAAATATGTGGAAGATATGTTAATAACCACGAGGTGAAGAACTTCCCAAAATAGCAGTATTCTCAGATCTAACACTTCCTTGATAAGGCTATTTGCGAACATCTGGATCTTTATCGTCCATACCACCAATGTTCATTCCTCGCTATATTGAATTGTTCTCAGCTCAGGTCGCGGCTCTCCAGAAGCTCGGTAGCTACGACATTCCACACGACTATGATCTTACTACAGAGGACCCAGAGCGGCTTCTTAAAGGTGACTACCTCACTTTGAATCCGACTCAAAAACTGACAATTTGGTAGCTGCCGTGGAGGCTGTTGCCGACTCCAGCAGTGCAATTACGGATGAACAGGTTTTCGACATCTATAGGTGTCTACTCAAACATGCAGACGCCGTACATATCTGGGTCCGTTATGAGCAAGCTTCTCGACTACATTTCCTCTGGTCCCTTCAAGTTGGTGGAATGAGAGGCCACTATTCGCGATGTAGAGTTGGGAAATCAGCAGTTGTACATGGCACATAAAACGGCGTTGGAGTTGTACGCGTTTTTGCTGCAATGGTTCGTTACGGCGGCTGAGAAGGTCAAGGCCACTGAGGATGGTGATGCGCCACCACCAGCAGCTGCTACCAAGGGCAGGAGAGGGAGGGGAGGGAAGGCTGTGGCGGGGAGATGGGCAGCGTGAAAGGCAGAGGCACAGGACGAGAACCAACCAGGTTTATTCAAATTCAAAACGCGCACCCCCACCACCTCCCCGCATGATGGCCTTGTTGACATGAGCCTGAGGTCGACGAGGAGGAGAATACTGGGCGGCGTACCTTTTGTCCGCTCGAAAACCAGCCACCCTTGTCGACATGATGGAGCGCCACCTATGCGCCCATCCGCTCATTCCGGGGTACTCCACACCCAGTGCTGCCGGCATCAAAGCTTGGGCTGTGAAACAAATGTATGAGTTTTGTTTTGAGCACGATCTTCGAGAGGTGTGGGCGTACCTTTGGGAAAACTGGTACCGTCGTGGCCGATGGGAGCTCTGGGTGCGCCTGACGGACCTGGAGATACCAAGACTCAAGACTACTATGATGGGAGAAGCTCAGTCAGTGATAAGTATTCTGAAGAGATAATCGGACGTACCTGACGCATTGACTCCAGCTGGCGTCGTATCAAGAAGACTGTCTTCACCATTTCCATAACCCGCGCCAAACCATGAGAGAAGAGCTGGGGAGAGTAGAGAATGATCAGCCAAGCGAGGAAAAGGAAATTAAAAAGCGTGCGCACTAGACGAGCTGCTGGGTTACCCCCAATCCACACAACGTGCCCCCTCCCTTTGCATGCTCTGTCAACGACACATGTCTGAAAGTGCACGATTATAGTAAGCTTTCATGGCAGCCTTCAAGCCATTGTCAATGACTTACCTATGTCCTAGAACGACCACGTCTGTCCAACCTCTGTCTGCCGTCATACTACGCTTCGCAAGCCAGGCCGAGATTAAGAATTTGGTGCACGAGTGGAATGGGCGCTGAGCGGGCAACAAAGGTGGTTGCTTGGCTATCGACGTGGTGGTCAGAGTCAAGGTCAGTTACCATCATTACACATTTACACTTTGATGGATCGTGCTCACCAAGTGGTCACCGTTTCCCATGGCCATAACGTCCATCAACAACTTCAGCCACGATTTAAGCCTTCAAGTTTCAGCACCGTGGGTCAGTTGGCGTCTGTCGGAAATCGTACACGATGACTTACGTTCTGTAGGTCCCCTATCCCATTTTGCCATTGTAAACATCGTCGACGCTATAACAAACTGGGAAGTCAGTAGTTTAAACACGGAACAATGCTAACATACCTTCTAAAGTTTCATTGATGGCCGAGGGCAATCGTTACGTGGTATGAGATGTGACGAAGCAGCTGGGTACAGGCATCCAGGCGAGTAAGTATCGTGTACTCGACGAGAAGCCAACGGCACTGACGTACTTTTTCGTTTTCTCCAGAACCAAACCGTATATATACGAGGACCACTGTCTCTTCATACGGATGGCAGCTGGTTCTTGCCCTCGATATTTATAGGCTCAGAACATTCGCTACTACATACCAACGCACATACACGGAATGGTTGTTGGATCTCGGCCGCCAAGCGTT
Source organism: Laccaria bicolor S238N-H82 (assembly GCF_000143565.1). NCBI lineage: Eukaryota > Fungi > Basidiomycota > Agaricomycetes > Agaricales > Hydnangiaceae > Laccaria > Laccaria bicolor. Next base: position 823,936 of record NW_001889887.1, read on the forward strand.
AGACCCTAGTGCACGAATTACGCCCTCCTAGCCTTACGCGTCATCCTGTGGAATGGCTTTCCACGTACGGTAACCGCAGAAACGATGGCGACTCCCTCTCAAATCCATGCTCGACGTGGTCGAAATCAGGAGGATCGAGACTCTATCCACGGATTAGGAAGGCAATCAGGTGCAGAGTCATAACGGACCCTTCCTTGCTCATTGATAAATCGAAGGTAAGTTTTGAGATCAGGGTGGAAGGGTGATCCATCGCAAAGAATGACGTGATCCGCAAGCAAGCCCCGTCAACATAAAGGTCCACATCATCCAACCAGTCTAAGGAGGCGTTCGGTCAAGGGCTATGGTGGCCGCTGCTTTCGGACGCGTGGTTGTGTACTGGAAGTAAGTGTCCTCTGGAGAAGCACCGAGCTGATATCCCAGGGGTGAAACTGAGGATGAAGGAGCTAACGTTGGCTAAAAACTCACTCCTGCGGAATGAACGATGCTCTTGGATTTTCCAGACATCCCAGAGCTGTATAAGATAAAGAGAGGCCGACTAAAAGGAAGTTGCTCAAATTCAAGTTTGCGATTATCTGCAGATTCTGTAATGCTGCAGGTGACGTTCGTCATCTACTTGCGCGTCTAAAACTTAAAGACACGGGCGTACCTCGTGGCATTCTCAAGATTTATTTCATACCCCATCATACGACTCGATAGCCAAATGGCTTGCTGTAGACCTTTGTAAAAGAGGTTCTTTATCACCTCTGTGACTTTAGGAAGGAGAGCCACAGGTTTTCCCCCGTATAACACCTCTATTTCAGCGAAAACGAACTTGAGTGTGATTTGGCGATACCTCTCAAGGATGCCCTGAAAAGCTTATTGTGGTGCTGGTTAAAAGATCAGATTACTTACAGAAGTTCCCATGTCCGTCGCAGTACTTGAAAATATACCTCCTATGCTTGCTGTCACCAAAGCAATGATGACGCAGTGTAGAGAGTTGCTTATGATTGCTGAAAATCATCCACGTTTTACAAAGAACGTTGACCAAGGTAAAAGGCTGCCAACCTGCGACCCGATCACCCACTTTCAATCCGTGTACCTTCAACGCCGCGGCCATGACCCGTACCATTTCGCGTAACCCCCAGAAGGTGCAGTTGGTGATGACTCCTGATTCTCCAGTTATTGCTATTGCGTCGTCTGTCCTATTGAGCAAGTTTTCCGCGTAGTTAAGTCTCGCTCCAGGAAAACATAGAGGTACTTCATGTAGGACGCCTTTCTCCAATATTTTTGTCTGTGATCTGATTCTGAGCAGATGAAAAAAAAGATGCAATAAATGGGATACCTCTTGCGGTGGTACAGAGGATATTATCCCGAGAAACTCCCACAGCTCCAGCCAAAGGTTGTCAGACTCAACGGAGTATCTGTGGAGGTCATGATAGTTCGCTAAGCAAGATAAGCATAAGACGGAAGTAGAAGTTGGGACGGCGAAACCCTAGCCTAATTTCAGGCCATATTTGCAATTTATCTGGTGGCGAAGTGCATCTGCGCAAGAGTCAACGGGACGTCAGGGCTTCCAAAGGGGCTTTGAGTCTGCAAAGTACTGGTGCATGCTTTGGGTACGTCAACATCATTTTCGTGATGGACAATGTTCACTTACTTTTGTTTATACCCCTTTTCTGCCGGCCGGTTGTGACGGCACCGTTAAGCTTTTGTTAACACGAGTCCCGCACCCCCCTTCTTACTTACCACGCCGCCCGTGCCCCTCAGGTTTCGTCGACTTGTTCGGCTCGTTCATATGCGACGTGCAACGTCTCGGCTAGATATCGTGACTGAATAGCTTGGATGAGGAGGATGGGCGTTGCGAGGGTGAAGTTGCAGATATAAGGTTTCTGGAGACAACGAAAAGGTACGTGGGTGACGTTCACTTCTCCTTGAGCACAGAATATGTACTCAGCTGGACGCCTGTACCCAAGCTCGTTCATCGCGTCTCCCAAGCTCGTTCATCACGTCTCCCAAGCTCGTTCATCGTGTCTCCCGCGTAACGATGGCCCTCAACAGTCGATGAGACTTAGTAGAAGGTTGGTCAGCGTCGTTTCGTGTTCGAACCACTCACTTACAGTTTATTATAGCATCGACCTCGTTTAGATGACCTACAAAATGTAAATCATCGCACACGAATCCCCGTAGAGGCCAACTGACCTGAAGGTTGTGGCTGAAGTTTGTTGACGGACGTTGGTGGCCATGGGAAACGATGAGCACGATCCGGGTTTGACCGTGGAGCTTGAGTAACTTGTAATGATGGTCTGACCACCACCACCACCACCACCTCGATAGCCGCCGACGTCGTCACCCATTCGACTGGGGCCGCTGTGCACGAAGCCGTCAGCACTTCTGATACGCAGTACAACGATGGTCATGATGTATGCTTCAGAGATGTAGGCTGGTAAGTCGTTGAGAATAGATTGGGAGGTTTTGCGAACGCTTACCTTGGTTGTGCACCATCAGTCGGACGTCGACAACACAAAACGTTTCAAACGACTCGGTCATTGAGGGGACACGGGTGGATAGTCGAGAGGCGGTGTAAAGAGGGAGAAGAAAGGTGTGGGAATGCATGGTATGGGTATTCTCTCAACCCTTTTGACCTGAACATCACATAGATTTTTCCGTAGGTCATCCTCATCAAGTTCTGAGTGCCCGTGAATCCGACGACTCAATCCTGTTTGGAACAAAGTGTCCCTATGCCCGTGAGTAACGACGCGTCTCTTGATTGAATGTTGACAGTTTACCTGCTTTGTAGCTAGTCGACTACAACTACAACGAAATAAGACAGCGGACGTAACGTCGAGATGAATATCATCGACGTACGCCATTTTCGATGTCCTGGATAGGGTTGTATGGGGGGGATATGTGCCGTGAACGTGAAAAGGGTGTCTGATGGACATAGAGATGGACGTTAGAGAGACGGTGTACTCGTCCTCGTTGAAACCCCATACAATGCCAACTCCAAAATCGACTTTCTCGATTCTGCCCGGCGTCGTCGAGAAGAAACTGAGGGCTGCCTTTTGCGAGGAAGGCAATGTCGATGAGAACGGAGTGCCAGCGTTCGTTGGGGCCGTGTTGATCCCCATCTCCCAACTACGTTTGTCACACCAGCAAAGTGGGGAGCCCGAACCAGGCCTAGGAGACCAACGCCCCTTCAACGTAAGCGACGACGCGCCCCACCATCGAACATGACGCGAAATTCAGAGGCCCATCACATTGATCGTCGTTGGAGGAGTTGGAGGAGTTTAGGGAAAAGAAGGTCAATCCGGGGGATTCGAAAGTGAGCGTGACGAGTGGGAGGAAACGTCTCCTTGAGCCGATTCGGAATGCGTTTGGGGCAGCGTAACAGAGCCGACGTCGATACACATCCAATGTACAACGGATGTCTTCAGTTCACGTCTATATCTACAATTATGATTAACGTTTGTCTCCAATGTAAAGTACAAGAAAACATAGTTGATTCTGTTCACCACAAATATTTAATAGCCTTATCAAGCAAGTGTTAGATCCGAGAATACTGCCATATTTAGCAGTTCTTCACCTCGTGGTTATTTACATATCTTCCACATATCTGCTGTGCAAATATGGACTTGCCTTTAGTAGAAATTTCTTCTCCAATATCATCGACGTTTATCCACCCCAGAAAATTCTTAATAATTCCGACGGAAAAAAATCGATAAAATGAAATACAACATTTTCAATATCTTCCAACTAATTCCGGCAGTTAAAAGGTAGCATTATTATTAATATATACCCCGTTTTTCCACATTATACCCAGTGGATATATAAGCCAAGGCCCGCAGTGCAACGTGGAAGGACAGGCCAAGAACGAGGGACGGCGCCCATGACGTTGCCACGTCATGGGCCAACGGTATGTATGCCCCACCACCCCAATCCCCCGTTCTCACCACGACAGGCACCAGCGGCACGCGACAACGATGACGACACACGAGGACGACGACGACACGCGAGGACGACGACGACGACTACACGCGGGGACGACGACACACGACGACGACACGCGACGACGACGACACACGTTGACGACTACACGCGGGGACGACGACACACGACGACGACGACGACACGCGACGACGACTACACGTGGGGTCGACGACACACGACACGACGACACGCGACGACAACGACGACACGCGACAACAACGACAACAACGAACGAGCGCCCACGAAAACCCCACCCCCACCACACCCGAAAAACGACATGCCCACGAAAAATGACGAACGCCCACCACCGCCGACGCCAGCGCGGAACGGCGACGAGGGCCAGCAGCACCACCCTTCCCCTCCACTCTCTCCCCCTATCACTACCTCCTCTCTTCACCACTCCCACTCCCCTCCACTCTCTCCCCCCTTCACTCCCTCCCCCCCTTTCCCCCTCCCCCTTTCCTTGCTCCTCTCTCCCCCCTCCCTTTCCTTGCTCCCTCCCCCCTCTATTCCTCTCTTCCCCCTCCCTTTCCCTCCCCCCCTCTCTTTCCCTTTCCCTTCCCCCTCCCTCCCCCCTCTCTGTAACATAGAATTTAGTATAATTAATTAATTTAATTAATAAATATACTTCAATTTTATTTTTTGTTTTGAAGTCTAAGTTCAGGAATTCTGGATTAACTTAGGTCTGTGGCAGTCCAGTCCAGTCCAGTTTTGTGTTAGGAGAGTCCAGTGGAGTCCAGTTTTGTAATTTGCAGTCCAGTCCAGTCCAGTCCAGTCCAGTCCAGATTTGTGCTTGCAGTCCAGTGGAGTCCAGTGGAGTCCAGTTTTGTGCTGGGAGTCCAGTTTTGTGGATATTGCCAGTATGTAGTGAAGTCCAGTGGAATCCAGTGGAATCCAGTGGAGTCCATGTGGATTATGTGGGGGATGGTAAAGTACTGACCAGTGTGACAAATGCTGGCCACCAGCTCAAAATCGAACTAATAGGGGTCTGGTTCCAGGCTAGCTGGAATAGACGTGTTGGGTCCAGTCCATTCCCAGCTGACCATCCTGGCTATCATCCTTGTGGGTGGTTATGTAGAGGGGGTATGTATTATAGTATGGCCACAATGTATTCAACCACCTGAAAATCCCATTTAAATCCCCACCTCAATCCAACCATATAGTTTAGAAAGATTTATGATATTTTTTACTCAGTAACAATGAGGGGGATAATTCATATATGATTGATCAATACTACTTACTACTACTACTGGAGAGGCTAGTTATATGCTATTGCTTACCCCCCCAATGGCTCCCTTCCCTGCTATCATGATACTCTCTCCCATGTGCCCCCTTCGTTGACTGGTGGTGGAGGTGACATGATGGCAAGCAGTTAGCGACATGTTGGCAACATGAGGGGCGAAGTAGTCTAGAGAGGGAATGTACACATTAGCAGGTAGACCATAGATATCATAGGTTGACGTTGGTGACTTACTGCAACAGGGTTTGGACAAACGAAACAGTGAGGGCAGCACCCCCCGATAGGTGGTGCCGGTGAGCACTTACTTACCAAGCAAGGAAGCCTGACATGACAGGCGAGGGGACGTCAACCATGATGTCGAGGTTGGTCAACAGGGTGTCGACGTGGCAGCGAGTTCGCGTCCGTGGCTGGTTATGTGGTGTTGTTGCTGGCAATGCTCGACCCCCTCCAAACTTTGCCAGTCATATGTGTTGGGCGTTGGTGTGGAGCTGGAGATGGTGGAGAGGCATGACGTGGTCGATAATGATGGTGGCAGCGGCAAAGACGTGTGATTGTGGCGAGGTTGTAGCTTGACGAGGGAGGCAATGGGGTTGATGACAAGAATTTGCGCCCTTTTTGATGCTGCGGAGTACGCTGAGTATGAACATATTTCCCACACTCTTCATCAAGTGTGTTTCACTAAAGTTGTTCCGAAGGCAATCTGAAGGGGGTGAATAAATATAAATATAATGATTAAAGAGGTGCTAGATACTATGGACTTCATAAAACGTGGTACTTGAGTGAGAAATGTGGAGGTATCATAATTTGTGGGCGACGCTGTTGAACAGCTTTAGACAAGAGCTGGTGTCCACAAAGTAAACTCCTAGCTGCCAGCTGGGATCCGGCAGGCTGCCCAACAGCTGTCAATTGGATAGCCGACAGGGGGGAGGTTTGATGCCGATCAGGAATTTCGGCATTCTGCCATCACCCTGGGGCCCAAATGGCAGTGTAGGTCTGTATCGTTCTAAGCCAAGTCTTGTACTTGTCTTCGTTTCCATCAAAATCTTTAGGTGCATGGCATCGGTCACCTTTTGCGTTGGCAGCGTCAGCCATTTCTTGTCTTGGTTCTGTCGGGTTCTCAGGTTCTATTGGTGTGTCTGTCTGTCTGGGAGTTCCAGGTACTGCTGGTGACTCGGGGTACAGGTTTATCCCAAATGTGTTAAACCATTCAACTGCTTGGGTTCTTTCGTCAGTAGGTGTGATACCTAAATTGGATAAATCTATCGGTGTAAATGCCAGCCTATGCTGCTAGAATTATGTATCAATTACCCTAACTGACCATTTACCTGATGCATCAATTCCCCTAACTGCCGAGTCTGCTAGTTAGCTACCAGAGCCTAACTACTACAGAACAGCGTGCTAATGGCTTCGTCATTGCTGCCAGGGTCCACGTCGGCACTGTCAGGGTCCATACCCCCTCCACGTCAGGGTCCCTCTTGCCATCACCGTCAGGGTCCACTCCCCGCCCTCGCCGCTGTTAGGGTCCTCCCCTCCTCGTCGTTGTGCTCAGGGTCCTCTCCCTCCTCATCGTCATTGCCGTCAGGGTCCATTTCCCTCGTCGCCGTTGTTGTCAGGGTCGTCATTTCTTGCAGTTCGTCCTTGCTCCCTGGGCTCAATTGCAGTCGTTTCATTCGCCCTCGACATCGTTGTAGGTGTTCCCGTCAATCATCGTCGTCGTCATCAGGGTCGTCCCCGTCTTCCTCGTCATCGCCCTCCTCACTGTCGTCCTTGGCATCCTCGTCATCATCCCCATCAATTCCCCCCCCCCTTTCATCATCAACCACCTCCCCCTCCTCATCCTCTGCGTCCTCTAACGGCTGCCTCCATATCTCCTTGAAACTTGTGTGGAGCTGCTTATGCAAAGCAGCCTGCTCCATTGAGTAGGCCTGAAGGCCCTCCAGACAGTCCTTGTCTGATGGAGTTCTCAGCTTGCCCCTTTCCTCCCACCATCGTGCCTTCCAGTTGAGAAACTCCAATGTTCTTCTCATTTCCTCTCGAACAAGAAGGACCTCCTCCTCTGCCCTATTTGCCCTTGCCCTGCTCTTTGCCCACTCCGAGCGTAGAATGTCGTCCTCTACATCCTCCCCGCTGACAGCAAAGCCATCCATCTGCCATATCCACGAGAGGGTGCAGTGTGTGTCCCCTGTTCCATCGCGTCGGCCTCGAATTTCTGGTCGAAGGTCGATTTCCCGTGCCTGTGTGTTTGATGGGCCTGATTCCTCCACCTCCTCTGACTTATGCTCCAACGTTCCCCTCTGCCTTACAGGCACACGCATCTTCTCTGGGTCGCTGTACGCACGGATGTCGGAGTCCAGAAGTACACGCAGAGCGCTCTCCCAAGCACCTGGGCCAGAGAGCGAAAGCTTTGCCAATCTAGCAAGGCGATACTTGGTGGCTGCAGCCCGTGCCCGAGCATGTACCCGATCAATGACCGATCGAGACTGCGTACCATCTCTCTGACCCCTGACGTTTTTGTTCTTGAACAGAATCATCCGGCTCTTGACGCAGAGGACATGACGCAAACTTTCCAGTGCATCACTGCACTGGGCCATCCTCAGTTTCTCCTCTATGGCGATGAGGCGAGCGCTGCAGACAGATACGCATGACGTGGAAGAGAGGGAGGAGGGAAGCCAGAGGTCGACGTGTTCTGGGTGATTAGATGCAGGGGGTGGCTGGAAGTGCCCTGCGCGCAGCGTTTTGCTGTTGGTCCTTTCCTGCTCCAGCTGTAGCTGCTGAAGCCCGGGCATGTACACCCCTCATATCTGCTCCCAGTGCTTAATCTTTGCGCGTAACACATTACGCAGCTCCATTAATGAAGCCGCTTGGCCAGGCGTCCCGCCACTCTCTCGTGACTTTGCCAGCTCACAGAGTCTTCGCCTGAATAGGAAATCAGCTTTGCCTAAGGCACTAAAAATAAACAAACCTACTGTGAATCCTCCAGATCCAAAGCTAAGACCATGAACGAGGACATGGTGGTGGAGTGGAGGGCAGGTGCACTGCCTACAAGCAACGACTCCTCCTCTGCAGCGAACTCCTTCTGAATTTCTGCCTCAGTCAGGCCTGTTCAAGGAAGCCATGTCAGGAAGGAGGGGGGTGAGATAAACGTAAAGACGTACAAAGTCCGTGGGTGATAAACGGATTCTCTGCCTGCTTTGGGTACGTTGCCCTATCCCAATCCTTGCACAGCTTCATCCACTCAGCAGCCAATTCCTTTGGAAGGGTGTTGGTGAACCCTCAATGGCCTTCGACCTGAACGTTTCTCTGTCGGATGGCGGTCCTATATTTTTTCATCAACGTTTTACCTGTACAATGGAGTCAGCAGTGAATTTAATGATTTTGAAGAAATTCTTACCCATGCCACAATACTTTAGCCAATTCCAAAAGCCGAGATGGTCGTTGATAACGTCTTGACGTGAACCAGGGCCCTGCGTCTTCATAGCATTACCCAAGGCGTTATTTGCTGCCCATATTCGCTCACAGCCCTCTCCATCCGTGAGCCCCATCCCCCATGAGAGCTTGAAGGAATATTCTTGGTGTTTCCGCTGGCCATGGCCTGGCTCGGGGAAAGCAGGGATCTGTGGGCGCATGTCGAGGGGGGAGGCAGGCAGCAGATCCATAGGCCAGTGGTCGTCCATCCTTTTTCGAAGGTTTACAAACCATTGACATGCGATGTCATAGCTCACGACCACAGGTATGTTGGGGGAAACATCGCGTATGGCCCTACCAAATATGTAGTCCATATTGGCGTACCTGAAAACGTTTAGTCGTTGGATGATGTGGATGAATAAAGGCACATACCTCTCCCCCTTCTGCAGGTTCCCGACGCAGGTCGGAAGAACCATCTCCGAGCGGGCACACGAAACGGCCCCCACGCCCGTAAACCTCAGCCCCCTCGAAAACTTAGAGTTCGCCTTTGCCAGGGCTTGAAAGCCCACACACGTACTTATCTGGGTAGCCGTTAGGGTTATAAAAGAAAGGTGGGGCAAGGACCACCTACATCTGCATCACTTGCCCGAGACAACACATAGGAGTCATAGCCTTCGCGTGGCACCATGTACGCCATCCCAATACCCAGGCCTGGATCACTGGAGAAGGAGGACACTAGCTGATTTTTGAGACGAAAGTTGGCGTCCATGGAGTAGGTCAGAAAGTATAAGAACCTGTAAATCAATCAGAACCAGCCCCATTGTTAAACGCCGTGCATACATACCTAAGAGATTCTGGCGCCTTGTCCCATCCATCAGGAAGGTTGACTCCTGGGCGAGGACAGTGGGGGCAGCTCAAGCCCAGAGCGCCCTCCCCCACCCCCTCGACCCCTGCCGGGTCATGACCCACACCTCCCCTCTTCAACATCTTAAGGTGTCGAAATTGAAGAACCATCCGCAGAAGTGGCCGATATCTCGAAGTTGGCACGCTGAGGCCCGTGTTGCTGGTCAATTTCTCCAGCGTCCGGTAGAAGTCGTAAGTCGAACCCTTTGTGGTCAACGCGAGCAGATGGAGTAGCTGTAAAAGAGCGAAGGAGGCGCAAGTCTTAGGTGTTTTTTGACTGGCTGGATAAAGCCCACACCGAAGGAGCTGAATGTGCTTTGGCACAGCACGTAAACAGCCGCAATAGTCGAAGGCCACGTCGTGGATGCCGTTTGTATGGAGAATGCGAAGGTCTTGGTGGCAGGGCTCAGTGTTGGTGCACGTCGATCGCATGTGGTTCAGCTGGATGCGTAACCTGAGGCTCTTCAGGCTTGTCTTGATAAAGTAATGACCACTCCACTTCTACGGCCCAGTAAATTAATGGAAAGAACGGCTGAGTGAAACTGGACGAACCTCTATATGATGCAACGGGACAACGGTGGCGTCGAACACAACACGAGGTGCATATGAGGTCAGGTAAGCAGCAGTCAGAACAGCGATGGTCGGGGGTGCCAGGTGAGGCAACTCCGCGAGCAACACAATCTGGGCAAGCCCTCTCCCGTCGAAAATCCCCTCGGCCCTCCCATCGAATGAACTCATCAAGGTACTCCGTTCGATGTCTTTCCTTCCAGACGAGATGCGGGCGCTTCTGGATGGAAATTAGAAAGGCAATTTGAAGGGAAGTGGAAGGGCTGCTTACTGATAGCCTGCTCCTGGCTTTCTTCTTCTTTTTCTGGACCTCTGGCAGCCCTCCGTCCACCATCACGTCCCCCTCCATCGCTTCCTCGTACCACTCTGATCCCGGGTCCAGCCCAAACTCATTATCGTCAGCCACCCACATCATTTCCCCCATTTGAGTGGTACGCGGTGTCTCCGAGACGAGTCGATGAGAAGTATTAAATTGAGTTTCACGGGAGTTTATGATGTCCAAGTCATCGTTGAGCAGGAGTCGGTCGTGATAGACGCCTGTCCGTCGGCGCTTGGAAGGGCGACTTCCATCGGCGTTTCTGCCACGATTGAAACGAGCGGTATTGGACATTTTCTCAGTATGTACTTGGAACGTACTCTGATTATAGTGACTGTGACATTCACATGACAAATCACGTGAAATACACATACCGTGTTTTTTGTTGAACTCTCCAAATTTTGGCCACCTCCCTTCAGTCCCCATCCTCAACTTATAACGTGTTTCAACGTGTCCAGACGTTCCGTTAATCTGGTGAGCGCCTCATTTGTACCTTTTGCCCCCTTCCCCACCCACTCCTAGTGAATACTCTGAGCCCGGGGAATCCACTCAGGACTGGGTGTCCTTGTGGATGACAGTGAATACTCCGTGCCCAGGGAATACACTTGATTCTGCAATTTTTTTTTCCCTGCGCCTTTTTTCCGTTGAGCATTCGGTAGACCATTGACCTTTTTTACAGGCCTGATGTCATTCAAGACGACGGTACTACTGCCCCATGACCAATTCTGCTTCTTGAAACTCCTCATCGACAGCATCCAGCTTGAGGAGGGTTTTATGTATTTGTTCGGCTCTTCACCTCTTACCTCTCCCGAGCGCTCTCTCCCTCCCTCCTCCGCATCCTCGCCTCTTTCTACCCCACCCGCCTCACCATTGTCATCGCCGCGATTGCTCGCTTTTCCCATCATGACCGACGACGACGACGTGCCACCGCAGTCTATGCCATCGCAGTCTCTGGCACCCGTCCAACTTGGCCCACCAAACCGACCCACACATGCAAAGCGCCAGGGCCATGCCAATTGGAGGCGAAAAAGAGAAAGAGAGAGGGAGGCTGCAAAGTTAGAAAGCCAGGAACGAATTCGTCCATACAAGCCTCGCCCAGCTACGGTGAAGAAGCACGTCAAGTCCTCCAAACTGCGCCTCACGAAGTACAACAGCGACACGATTCCCATCGTGTCTTCGGGCTACGTAGCTCTTCCTGGGCCCAAATCATCATCCAAGTTTCCCCTTGAGCAGCGGTTTAAGATGCAGAAGGTCGTTTGGGACGGCACGTAGGTTTCTCCACATCGCTATTCGATGGATCGTTATTGACCCCCGCCCAATAGATTCTCCATACCCATCGTCGACGAAGGTGGTCAATACATCGGGCTCTGTGCCGGCTCTGATGCCTCCGACTGGCCAGACATGCATCAGTCTGCTGCCGCTGCTCTGGAGGAAGCTCGAGGAGGGGTGTCCTGGGGAAAAGAGGATAGGCGGCATAGGCGTGGGACCTTCTTTGCACGTAATGTTGGTATCTCGCATGGGGGTGGACAGACTAGGCCCATGGTTTTGCGTCACAATGCCCCCGACGACGCAGTTCTCTCTGGGCTCCTGAAACACCCCTTGTTCGTTCGAATGGCTGGACATGCGTCAGGTAGGCAAACAGAGCACCCTCTCACGACGTGATACTCACCTCTCCGGCCAGGAATTTTTGCCACGTGGGCACCTAGGCTCCACTCCTACTACGCTGACCACCTACAGAAGCTCCTGGACCACGACGAGACCCTCACCCATAACTTTGAAAACAGCGTCTTTGCCGCCTGTGCCTTCAACTTTGGCCCGCAAACCATATGCCATTGACATCGTGACCATGCCAACCTACCCTTTGGCTGGTGTGCCATCACGGCGCTTGGTAACTACGACTACAAAAAGGGCAGCCACTTGGTTCTCTGGGACCTTGGATTGGTCATTGAGTTCCCCCCCGGATCCACAATCTTTATTCCTTCGGCGTCGTTAGACCATTCCAACGCCTCAATTCAGAAGGAAGAGCGACGCTATTCCTTTACGCAGTATACGGCTGGGGGGACATTTCGGTGGGTCGATTACGGGTTCCAAAAGGCAGACGAATACCTCGCGTCTCTGTCTGAGGAGGAGCAGCAGGCAGCAGCTGAAGAAGGTCGCGATCGATTGGCGTTTGGACTCTCTCTTTTTTCCACCATCGATGAATTTCAATAGCCCTGTAAACACGACACAGCTGTATATACCATTTAGCATGTATATATTGCAATGCCCTTTTCCTTGAATCCATGCAGATGAACTTAATGGGTGAATGGCTTGAACGTATACAATACAACTGAGAGTACTGAGAGACTAGCTACTTAATTTTCCTTGAATCCATGCAGATGAACTTAATGGGTGAATGGCTTGCACGTATACAATAGAACTGAGAGCACTGAGAGACTAGCTACTTAATGAACTTCGGCTGCAGAATACCCAGGCAGATCACGCGAGAGCCTCAGGTCAACGCTTCAACACTCTTCTTCCTACCAAATGGATGATATATAAAATTCTATAGTCACCTCCGCTATCCTCTAGATATTTAATTGTCCTGTTCTACACCGTTCTACATGTTCCAGTGTGGATAGCATTAAGTTCTCGCGAAATCACTCAAAATCTCGCGAAATCACTCAAAATCTCGCGAAATCATTTGAGATCTCAAAAAACGATCCTTCCGAATCTGACGGGGATATCTGCGGCTGAATCTGCAACAGTCGTGGCCCTCACAGTGGACCCTTCAGACCAGATAATATATATATATTGGTTTGATGAGACGAGCCCACATAAGCGATCATGGGTAAGGCAGCTCATCCCAACCACAAAGATCACTGTGTCGTTTATTATTATCGGTGCGCCCCATTCATTTTTTGAGCACACCTTTCTCCTGAGTGGCTAAAAAACTGCAGAAACCAAGAGGCTCTACAAAGAAAGGCCCGGGAAAGAGCTCAACGGTACGTCATAACACGGCCGAAGAATGGGGCGGAAGGCACTCACATGCTGTTACAGTTTGAGGGAGTACCAGCGACAAAATGAGACACCAGAAGAAGCGGACGCCAGGAAGGCGAGACATAGAGCCGCGGCGGCCAAGTACCGAGGGACCCACCAGGCCCAAATAAATTTTCGGGCATGGCAGTGAGATCCTAAGTAAGTTAGACAAATTTTATTTGAATTGTTCTGAAAGGTTTTAGAAACGCCGAGAAGCTGCGTGTTTCGGCAAAGGAACTCGCCCCAATACTGGCTGCCATGGATGGAGCTAGCGAAAGCCTTGAATCTGGAAACTCAACCGATAGTGAATAAAAGGTTTCTGCACTTGGTATAGTCTAGCACGGCGAGCAGTTGGGGTGGTGGCAGTGTGTTGATACTTGGCTGAAACATGTTCAATTTTCGGTGGCGGAGTAGTGCAGGATCTGATTACTTGGCAGTTCAGATGAAGTACACCAAAA
>NW_001889887.1:837861-843079 GCF_000143565.1 Laccaria bicolor S238N-H82
CGACATGATTTCAACAGATTTAGAAAGCTAAGAGAAGGGGCTACAACTATTGTATCGTGGGAAATTTCTCCCAAAAAGGAAGGTACATGCCCTAAAAGGGTAATTGACACTGACAGACTACAAAAGATTGCTGATATACTACAAAAGTAAGTTATAGCCTACAAAGTTTACTAATAGACTACAAAAGTTGGACATAGACCACAAAGGTCAGACAAAGACTACAAAAGTTAATAGTGTCCACTTTTTGAGACTACAAAAGTTAGTAGTGTCTATTTTTTCGGACTACAATGGTTTGTAGTGTCCGCTTTTTGAGACTACAAAAGTTAGTAGTGTCTGCTTTTTCAGACTACAATGGTTTGTAGTGTCCGCTTTTTTCATTACAAAAGTTAATAGTGTCCGCTTTTTGAGACTACAAAAGTTAGTAGTGTCTGCTTTTTTGGACTACAATGGTTTGTAGTGTCCGGTTTTTTCATTACAAAAGTTAATAGTGTCCGCTTTTTACAAAAGTTAGTAGTGTCTGCACTTTTGGACTACAATGGTTTGTAGTGTCCGCTTTTTTCATCACAAAAGTTAATAGTGTCCGCTTTTTGAGACTACAAAAGTTAGTAGTGTCTGCTTTTTCAGACTACAATGGTTTGTAGTGTCCGCTTTTTTCATTTCAAAAGTTAATAGTGTCCACTTTTTGAGACTACAATGGTTTGTAGTGTCCACTTTTCTGACATATATATGTAGTGTGGTTAACTATGTATATATAGGTCATTGGGGATATGATTGAAGGATTGGGATGAGTTGACATTCTGCCACTTATGAATAGTTGCTTTTGATGTCAGGTCCATGGCTGTTTTTCATACTTGCAATCTGTCATGTCTTTTCACATGAGAAGTCACTATCCTATCTAATCAAAGGGTGTGCTTCATATGAATCCTGGATTGACATTGAAAAACAGACAGGACCAACCACCTATTTAATTCACTTTTGGTACCTTTAAATCAATCTACTCAAGGCTGACCCCAGTGGTGAAGGCTTGGGCAATGACAAATGGTCTTGGTATTGAAAGACATGACAAGTTGCATTGGTAGGACAGAGAATTTATCCCTCCAAAAAAATCATGTGAAGATTGACTGTGGTCAGACATAGGACAGCAGATACTGATCTGAGTGGAAGGTTGACCAACATCAAACACTTCAGTCACCCATTTTAGGGTACCTCTCAGGTATATGAATTCTTGGATTTAAGGGTACCTCAATGGTACCCATTCCAGAGTGGTATGTGAGCACCATACCAATACCATGGTACCATGGAATGGAAAACTCATACCATATCCCACTCATACCAATACCAAGGTACCATACCATACCATGTCATGTTATACCATACCAGATGGTATGATACCATCATACCAAAGCTGTCACTGGGTGTCTGGGGTCCTTTTCCAAAATAAATAAATAAATTCTGCAGGCTGCAATACTGGTCCATTGGGTACCATTTTTTGTGGGGTGGTTCTCCATGTTTTTCTTGAGATATTGAGCTACAAATTGAGGCTAGATAGTCCAAACCATCTATTGAAAATGAATTTAAATAGGCTTTATCCCAGCTTTCTCATGCATCCAAAGCCATTTAATGATACATATCTTTCCCAGTCCTTTTGATTTCAACAAATATTCATCCAAATCAAACAATACCACATCTATTGGGATGAAGTGGTCATTGAGAAGCAAAGAAAAGTGGAAAGGTTCTTCAGGTTTTTTCTAAGATTTCCAACTCCAAGTGGAGGCTAGATAGTCAACTCCAACCTTTGGAAATCAGTTCAATTGAGGGTTTTTTCATTTCTAAAAAGCCATTAATATGAATCCTCCCAATAATAGGTAAAATATATTTTGCCCAGTAGGGCCAATCAGGCAGTCCTACCTACTTACATAGCATGTACATATAGTATGGCCAACAACACCATATAATCTCAATTTTCTTAAAAACTACATATGATGGAATCAGGTATTGTTGTCCTGAGTGTTTGGTTCTTTGTCATAATATTTGGTCCAATTTATTGAAGCTGAGTGAATCTGTCCAATCCAAAGTCTTGTTAATTGGAAATGGAATCAAGTCTTGTTGTCCTAAGAGTCTTCATTATCAAAATATCATACCATGGTGTTGTAATCCCATGTTGCATTCTCATACCATACCATGGTATTGCACTCTCATACCATACCATACCATACCATGGTATTGCACCCTCATGCCATACCATGCACCCTCATACCATACCATGGTATGGCACTCCCATACCATACCATGCACCCTCATACCATACCATGCACCCTCATACCATACCATGCACCCTCTCATACCATACCATGGTATTGCACCCCCATACCATACCATGCACCCTCATACCATACCATGCACCCTCATACCATACCATACCATACCATACCATACCATACACCATACCACACCATACCATGCACCCTCATGCCATACCATGGTATCAGGAACCATAATCTATTTTTATTCAAGCAGAGGAAGTCAGAAAACCCTCATTTCGAAGTTTGTTTACATATATTTACTAATAGCTTTGACCAAAGTGATGCTAAAATTTTGTAGTGTCCGCTTTGATGATTTCCTAATTGGGAAAAGTGTTACACTTTTTTCTGCCACACCTAATGTCAGGCACAGTGTGCAGTTGGGTTGGGAACTGTTTCCCACGCTCTTTGGGCCACTGGAGTTAGTGGCTAGCTAAGTGGTGTCACTGTTAATGACGATGTCCGCACTATTTCCTAATTGGGAAAAGCGTTACACTTTTTTCTGCCATATCTAATGTCAGGCACACTGCGCATTTAGGTCAGGAACTATTTCCCACGCTCTTTCGGCCACTGGAGTTAGTGGCTAACTTGGTGTTGTCACTGTTCAGGATGATGTCCGCATTATTTCCCAATTGGGCCATTTCCTAATTAGGAAAAGTGTTACACTTTTTTCTGCCACACCTAATGTCAGGCACAGTGCACATTTCACTTGAGAACTGTTTCCCATGCTCTTTGGGCCACTGGAGTTAGTGGCTAGCTTAGTGTTGTCATTGTTTATGACGATGTTCGCATATTTCCTAATTGGGAAAGTCATTACATAATATCAGTTTGGTTTGCACGGTCCGCTTTTTCACTACAAAAGTTACTAGTGTGCGCTTTTTTCATTAAAATGTTTGTAGTCTTTGCCCTTTTCATGACAAAGGCCTGTAGTGTGCACTTAAAAGCAGTCACTACAAACATTGTAATGAAAAAAGCGGACAGTACAAACATTTGTAGTCTAAAAAGTGCACACTACAAGCCTTTGTAGTCCAAAAAGCGGACACTACAAACATTGTAATGAAAAAAGCGGACACTACAAACATTTGTAGTCTAAAAAGCAGACACTACAAACCTTTGTGATGACAAAGGCAAAGACTACAAACATTTGTAGTCTAAAAAGCGGACACTACAAACATTGTAATCAAAAAAGCGGACACTACAAACCTTTATAATGACAAAGGCAAAGACTACAAACATTTGTAGTCTAAAAAGCAGACACTACAAACATTGTAATCAAAAAAGCGGACACTACAAACATTTGTAGTCTAAAAAGCGGACACTACAAACCTTTATAATGACAAAGGCAAAGACTACAAACATTTGTAGTCCAAAAAGCGAACACTACAACACTGTAATGAAAAAAGCGGACACTACAAACATTTGTAGTCTAAAAAGCGCACACTACAAGCATTTATAATGACAAAGGCAATGACTACAAACATTTGTAGTCTAAAAAGCGGACACTACAAACATTGTAATCAAAAAAGCGGACACTACAAACATTTGTAGTCTAAAAAGCGGACACTACAAACCTTTATAATGACAAAGGCAAAGACTACAAACATTTGTAGTCTAAAAAGCGGACACTACAAACATTGTAATCAAAAAAGCGGACACTACAAACATTTGTAGTCTAACAAGCAGACACTACAAACATTGTAATCAAAAAAGCGGACACTACAAAAATCTTTGTAATGACAAAGGCAAAGACTACAAATATTTGTTGTCCAAAAAGCGGACACTACAAACTTTTGTAATGAAAAAAGCGCACACTAGTAACTTTTGTAGTGAAAAAGTGGACACTATTAACTTTTGTAGTCTTTGTCTGACCTTTGTGGTCTATGTCCAACTTTTGTAGTCTATTAGTAAACTTTGTAGGCTATAACTTACTTTTGTAGTATATCAGCAATCTTTTGTAGTCTGTCAGTGTCAATTACCCTTTTAGGGCATGTACCTTCCTTTTTGGGAGAAATTTCCCACGATACAATAGTTGTAGCCCCTTCTCTTAGCTTTCTAAATCTGTTGAAATCATGTTGTTTAGTGTTCTTTTCATGTAGAAAAATGCAAAAAAAAACAAAAAAAAATGCAGCGCTTTTGAAAACCTTTTACCTCATATCTCCACAATGGAAGCACTTTAGGACATAATTCCAACTGATTCAGGAAGCTATGGTAAAGAGCTACAACTTTTGTTTTTTTACCATTTTTGGAAATTGATCATGTGACCACCCTCCCAATGACCCATTGGATGGACCATAATATGACCTAGGGAATGAGATATTTATTGAAATTGCACAACATTAATTATGAAAAGTACAATGAAAGCATCCAATATTTCTAATGAAATATTCAATGAAAGCGCAAAGCATTAATTATGAAAGAGGCAATGAATACACCTGACCTAGGGAATGAGATATTTATTGAAATTGCACAACATTAATTATGAAAAGTACAATGAAAGCATCCAATATTCATAATGAAATATTCAATGAAAGCACACAGCATTAATTATGAAAGAGGCAATGAATACACCTGACCTAGGGAATGAGATATTTATTTAAATTGCTCAACATTAATTATGAAAAGTCCAATGAAAGCATCCAATACCCCTAATGAAATATTCAATGAAAGTGCACAGCATTAATTATGAAAGAGGCAATGAATACACCTGACCTAAGGAATGAGATATTTATTGAAATTGCACAACATTAATTATGAAAAGTCCAATGAAAGCATCCAATATTCCTAATGAAATATTCAATGAAAGCGCACAGCATTAATTATGAAAGAGGCAATGAATACACCTAACATAGTCAATGAAATATTTATTGAAATCACACAGGATTGATTATGAAAAAAGCAATGAAAGCACCTAAAATTCC
>NW_001889887.1:844563-854952 GCF_000143565.1 Laccaria bicolor S238N-H82
GGGCACCTAGGCTCCACTCCTACTATGCCGACCACCTACAGAAGCTCCTAGACCACGACTAGTGTTTAAAGGTTCAGTCCATAGGACCGCAAAAAACCGGTGGACCGAACTGAACCGGACCATGGTCCGGTCTTTTTTTCGGTTGCAGTTGCCCCAATTTGGGGTTGGTCCGGTTGCCGGTTGCCTCATTTCGAAAATCTTTTAAAACCGTTCAAAGACCGGTTTTAATCGGTTGCAACCAGTTAAACGGTCACGTGCGTTACGTAGCCTTGTAACCACGTTTATTGCCTTTTATTGGATTTTTGTTTCATCAAAAACGGTTAAGAATTGAGAAAGATATAACCAAATCCATATTTTACCCGAGTCTCTAGGAGATGTAATTCAGTTTCAGTCATAGCTATGTCAAATCTTCATTAAATCTCTTGAAAATTGGTAGAATGACGGGTATTTATATGCTTTACTATTTTATATAACCCGTTTATTTTTCAGAGTAATAATGGTTGAGATACAAATGGTTTATATTGATATAATAAATTATACGCAAAAAAACCGGTCTGGATCGGTCTGAACCGGTATCATGGACCGCAAAAGACCGGTCCTAGGTGGTTCGGTTCGGTTCCCTCAATATCTGGGTCGGTCCTGGACCGGTTGCGGTCCACGGTTGCGCGTTTTCGGGGCAAAAAACCGGACTGAACTGAACCTTTAAACACTAACCACGATGAGACCCTCACCCGTAACTTTGAAAACAGCGTCTTTGCTGCCTGTGCCTTCAACTTTGGCCCGCAAACCATATGCCATCGACATCGCGACCACGCCAACCTACCCTTTGGCTGGTGTGCCATCACGGCGCTTGGTAACTACGACTACAAAAAGGGCGGCCACTTGGTTCTCTGGGACCTTGGATTGGTCATTGAGTTCCCCCCCGGATCCACAATCTTTATTCCTTCGGCGTCGTTAGACCATTCCAACACCTCAATTCAGAAGGAAGAGCGACGCTATTCCTTTACGCAGTATACGGCTGGGGGGACATTTCGGTGGGTCGATTACGGGTTCCAAAAGGCAGACGAATACCTCGCGTCTCTGTCTGAGGAGGAGCAGCAGGCAGCAGCTGAAGAAGGTCGTGATCGATTGGCGTTTGGACTCTCTCTTTTTTCCACCATCGATGAATTTCAATAGCCCTGTAAACACGACGCAGCTGTATATACCATTTAGCATGTACATATTGCAATGCCCTTTTCCTTGAATCCATGCAGATGAACTTAATGGGTGAATGGCTTGAACGTATACAATACAACTGAGAGTACTGAGAGACTAGCTACTTAATTTTCCTTGAATCCATGCAGATGAACTTAATGGGTGAATGGCTTGCATGTATACAATAGAACTGAGAGCACTGAGAGACTAGCTACTTAATGAACTTCGGCTACAGAATACCCAGGCAGATCACGCGAGAGCCTCAGGTCAACGCTTCAACACTCTTCTTCCTACCAAATGGATGATATATAAAATTCTATAGTCACCTCCGCTATCCTCTAGATATTTAATTGTCCTGTTCTACACGTTCCAGTGTGGATAGCATTAAGTTCTCGCGAAATCACTCGAAATCTCGCGAAATCATTTGAGATCTCAAAAAACGATCCTTCCGAATCTGACGGGGATATCTGCAGCTGAATCTGCAACAGTTGTGGCCCTCACAGTGGACCCTTCAGACCAGATAATATATATATATTGGTTTGATGAGACGAGCCCACATAAGCGATCATGGGTAAGGCAGCTCATCCCAACCACAAAGATCACTGTGTCGTTTATTATTATCGGTGCGCCCCATTCATTTTTTGAGCACACCTTTCTCCTGAGTGGCTAAAAAACTGCAGAAACCAAGAGGCTCTACAAAGAAAGGCCCGGGAAAGAGCTCAACAGTATGTCATAACATGGCCGAAGAATGGGGCGGAAGGCACTCACATGCTGTTACAGTTTGAGGGAGTACCGGCGACAAAATGAGACACCAGAAGAAGCGGACGCCAGGAAGGCGAGACATAGAGCCGCGGCGGCCAAGTACCGAGGGACCCACCAGGCCCAAATAAATTTTCAGGTGTGGCAGCGAGATCCTAAGTAAGTTAGACAAATTTTATTTGAATTGTTCTGAAAGGGTTTTAGAAACACCGAGAAGCTGCGTGTTTCGGCAAAGGAACTTGCCCCAATACTGGCTGCCATGGATGGAGCTAGCAAAAGCCTTGAATCTGGAAACTCAGCCGATAGTGAATAAAAGGTTTCTGCACTTGGTATAGTCTAGCACGGCGAGCAGTTGGGGTGGTGGCAGTGTGTTGATACTTGGCTGAAACGTGTTCAATTTTCGGTGGCGGAGTAGTGCAGGATCTGATTACTTGGCAGTTCAGATGAAGTACACCAAAAAAAGATTTATTGAGTAGAGGATGGGTATCTAGCAAATTCAAACAGGGGCAGTCACATTGGAGTAGATTCAGGCAGGGACAAGCACAATAGAAAGACAGCCGGTCCAACCGCAAGGCCGCATCATTGAATCTACGATTTTTGATGAGCAAGATCAGCTGAGCCTGTTGAACAAGTCCCTACCAAGTGCCTGTGCAACTTGTGCGAACTTGGATTTCTTTGTCAGAGTCCGCAAAAACCCAGCCCTCACAATCGTCTTGATCTGCCCGTGCAGAATCAGAGTCCCACTTGCCGTCTGAATTAGGCTGGTCGTCAAAAAACCTATTAATGGGAACATCGAAGCGGCCCCCAGAAATGGGGATGGGCTCAAGGGTACGCATGTTGTAGACATGGGCATACACGTCGAAGGCTGCTTCAAAGGTGGGGAAGCTTTGCAAAATATATTGGATGCGGCCCTTTGGGGCCAGAATGTTTTGAACTCGAATGGCCGTGTCGTGCCTGGTACAACGTGTCAGAGGCATGGTAGTGGGTTGTACGGGGTACGTACCATGCCGAGAAAAGCCCTACTTCTTCTCCCTTGGTAATCACGTAGGTGGTGTGAGGGAACGATGCCCTCTGTGCAATGAACTTGTCTGGGTGGGGGATGTAGTAAATGGGCTTGTTGTTGGCCGTCACTTGTGTGGCCTGGGGCTCTGCCACACTGCTGTGCGTAGTTCTGGCCCTGGGGGATTCTTGGGTGATCAAAGGCTCAGCCACAGGAGCACGTTTGGGGGTTGATGGTTGGGCGGGAGAGGGTGTGGGCAGGCGGACCTTTATGCTGTGCTTGGTTTGAATCACGATTGCTGCGTCCCCACCTTCGACGAAGGGGTCTTTGTTTGTTCAATGGATCCGTTAGTCGAGGAATGCGTAAAATGACCAAGGGCTACCCACCATCAATGGTGATGGCCGTTGTTTTCTTTTTTTTGATTGTTTTGAATGGCGAGCCAAGGGGTGGTCCCTGCTTTGAGGGGGGGGGGGAGCGAAGCAAGGTGGGGGGTGTACGAAGCAAGAGACCTGCACCCGGCGAGACATAGTGGCCTGAGAAGCGTTGGTTAATTCGTTCGAAGGAAGCGGGTTGCTACTAACCGCTAAAGTTTGAAGAAACTTGCTTCTTGGGAGTTGAGGGGGCAGAAGCAATGGAGGGCGAAGGGGAAATTGTAGAAGAAAGGGAAGAAACAGTGTCCGACAACGAGGACATGGTGGACTGCGTCGAGAAAGCAGTGGGCGACGGCCTGTAGGGCGATTTCATCATGGTTTGGTGGGAGTAGATGTTGGGGGCAATCGATCTTTATAAAATCGATTTTAGCATGGGAACCGGAGGCGATAGAATTGGGCAACTTACTGCTAGATCTTTCTCATTTGAAGCCTCGTGACTGTTAGTCCCAACAACGAAATCTGGCCAAAAATCGATTTTGCACGGGAACCGGAGGCGATAGAATCGGGTAACTTACTGCTAGATCTTTCTCATTTGGAGCCTTGTGACTGTTAGTCCCAACAACGAAATCTGGCCAAGTGTAAGGGCCCTGATTGTTGCCGTGTGTTGTGAAAAATTGGTGAAACTTGAGCCCTACACGATGATACGGATGAAACCATTTCACCCGTATAAAATTCAATTTTAACGATTTTACCGATAAAAGGTCATCTCTAATAAATACACTACATACAATTGCAATGATACAAAGAGTCAATGCGCATACCCGGCGCAGTTGACTAAAAATGCAAATGCGTGGAATCTGAAAATAGGACAAGGCTTTGGAACTGGCAGCAGTACGCATCGTGACATTATACTTGGATCCTATCTAAGATTCACCTACCATGAAATAGAGCACGAAGAGGTTCTAGAGTAAACACCCAACGCAGGGAGAAGAATTGCATTACTACCAAAGGGTTTAGAAACACATAATGGATTTATTGTGAAAACTCGTGCTTATACAAGAAATACAGAAAAGACGACATAGACGCTTAAATGGCATGTCTGAAACATGGAAAGACTAAACTACACCTAGGTAGTAAACGTATGAAGACTTAGCGTGGCTCATGGCCATTCAGAAAGTCATGTACGGCAGTTCCCGCGTACGCATCAAAGACTGATGCGTCTGAATGTCACAAGTACAAAGATGAGAAAAAGACACATTCTATTATATGAAATATAATAAGAACCCCCTGACAATTAAGAAAGACATTTGAAAACACCTTCGGAGTGTCTCCCGACTTCTGTAATGAAAAGACGAGCCAAGACAAGGCATTTTAATTAAAAACTCGGAAGCGACGGAAGGCCGAAGACTATTGGTAAACACGTACGCATGCGCATCAACGCATCAGGAAACGTTAATCATTTTGTGATGTCATCTGTCAAACCGGTAAACCGGGCCATAGAAAGAAACACGCGAGATCATGCCAAGCTAAGAATAGCTACGTCGGCTAACTCCGCGTACGCATCAAACACTGATGCGTTTGAAAATGAAAGACGCGACACTACAAAATCTGTAGTGTTCACAGAGATAGACTACAAAATATACCACACGTTCATTAAATTTCATATTTGTAATTCGGACCGAAGTATCCCGCATTAAAACACATGTAAAACGTAGATAGGGGTTCCTGGAGTATATAAGGAGCGTGCTGGCAGGTCAAAAGGAAGTAATCGCCCCCCCCGTTGACCAGCTAGTTGCACTCCAAGTAGAGACTTAGGAGGTGGACAGTTGTAATCAATTAAAAGGAGATTTCTTCGTGGTCAGATAAGTACAGTGTGAACGAAGCCAGCGTGCTTGGGAGTCAACTTGCTTGGAGACTTTTGAATAAGAGGTTTTAAGGACACAGTATCATTTTAGACGAGACAGCGTACTCGTACCCTTGGTTTTGGAGCGTAGTGACATAATAAAAACTCACTGGAGTCATAAAAGTCAATTAAAGTCGTGTTTTGTGTTAAATAAAGAAACTGTGATCAAAGAACTTTGCATTTAAGAGACCAAGTTCCCAGAAAGATATACTTTGTTCTATTGAACTATTCTAAACCACACCTTATAATAAAAACCCAATTTTGAACGAAAACTCTTGAGACTTAGACCTAAGAAGACAAAAGTGGTATTTCTTAATACCAAAGGCCCTCGAACTCTTGCACTGAGATTGTGATAGTGTGTGTGTGTGTGTGTGAGTGAGTGAGTGTTAGGTGTGTAGGGTTTTCCCCCGACGCACTTGATCCTTGTTTGCGTGTTTCGCACTTTCACGTTCATCCCCGTGCAACGCGTATCAACGAGCCCTGCCAGTATTTCGAAATAAAATGTTCAAACAAATTCACCTACCTCGCCTGTTTCGTTCTGGTCAATCTTCTCTTTGTGCACGTCGTTGTATCCGCGCCCGTCATCAGCATACCTAAGCAAAGGTGAGCATACGGGCTTCGTCCTGGATGACAGATTAACCAACCCGAACCTTACACAGATGCTGAATCCTGGTGGCTTCGCCGGAAGCCGCTTGAAGTTTCTAGAGGGTGAATTGCCAGCGTACACGAAGGCAGTCGTAAACAACAGAGAGGACAACTTCATTCTGGACCTTTGGCGGCGATACTTCAAACGTTATCCAGTGGACCTGGCGGACAACGTAGAGCCGACAGAAGAGACGCTTGCCAGTGTCAACGATAACGAGCCAGACGAGGAACTAGAGCCACCCAAAAAGGAGACGATGACGGAGGAAGAGTACACCAACCAGCTGCTGAAGTTCAACCAGACGAAGGAAGCTATCAAAAAGAAGAAACAGGTAAGTCCGATTTCAAGTTGGAACCTCACATCACATGATGGGCCACTCTTGCTTCGTCTTCTCTTTCATCATCTGCATGGCGCTCACCTTTTTGTCTCCCAGAAAATCAAGCGTTGGCTCGCTTATCGGCAGAAGAAGGTCCCTGACTTAGGGAAAGTCAAGGATTCGCTCCCCGACACCGACGATCCCGCAATCATCATGCTGGCGCGGCTTACTGGCGCCAGCATTTCAAAACCTCGGCTTCCAATTGCCTACAACGTGTGGGGGCATGTCAACAAGCAGAAAATCAATGACGCGTACACCAACACACACATTTACAAGCCGCTGCCAAAGAATCTGCAAGCTGCAGAGTGCACACGAATAAATAAGGCGCTTTTCAACGCGTTGCCCTTGGACAAGCGTAAGAAGTACATCAAAATGGCCAAGAAAGAGGGCGACGAGAAGTTGAACGAGTGGAAGAATAAGTTGTCTGCGCCCCTGTCCACAGACCCAGAGGATCGACAAAGGTGAGCCACTGGCCTAAAGCCGTGCCATCACTCTTTTTCTGATAATTTCAGGTGCATTGCGGCCCTTCCGATTTTTGCCCAGCCCATTTTGGATCTCATTCACGTGCACACCAACATGCAAGCCACCTTAATTGTGGGTGGACCTGAGCCTGCTGATGGAGGTCATTTAAACATAATCAGGTACGTTCGTGCTTTCAATGCCTTCGTTCTGGGTGCTGATTTCTCGGCTTTCTTCTGTTTAGCATGCATGCTGGCTCTATCAAAGGGCCAGTGGGTATGAACTTTGGACAGGCAGAGAGGGAAGGATTTCAAGAGGTCATAACCCCCCTCTTCGGCCATTACCTTAGAAAATGCTACAGTACGTTCAATTCGTCCATATTCTGCATACGTTTTCTCATTTCTTGTCTCAGCCAAGTCGGAATGTCGTGCTCAAGCCCTCCCTTCCTCCAACCCCGTTTTATCCCGGCTCACGGGCAACAAGGTCTCCGTGCACAGGGCCGATTGGGACATAGATCCTTCGGCTGCTGCCGCGGCCCCTCTCAACTCTGCACCACGCCCTTCTACCCCAGTACCTTTGCGCCCTGCTTCCCCGCTCTCTGCCCATGGATCTCCTCCACCCTCCCTGCGCGGATCTCCTCCACCCTCCCTACCCGGATCTCCTCCCCATTCTCCAGATCCTATTCGTCCCAGTGACGCGCGCGAAGAGGAGTCTGTTTCTGGAAAGAAAAGGAAGGCTTCATCATCGTCTATCGTAGATTCCGGTGCAGGGGGTGAGAGGGGCGGGGCTAAAAAGAGGAGGGGCATGACTTCTGCCAAGGGAAGTTGTGTAGGACGAGGAAAGAGGATCCGGTCGACGGCCAATGCTGGAGCTCAAGGCAGCAAGTCAGCGCCATTGACGAAATCGTCGATCTCGAAGGTGAAGTCGCCCACCGTGCCTGTTTCTGCCCAGCCACCCATCTGTGGCTCCTCCAACCCCCTCCCTTCTTGGTTCACCTCCTGTTCGACAATGCTTCGTTCACACGACTTGGGCCTCGCATGGCTGAAACTAGTTGGCCTGTGGGAGGCATTTGAACAACAGCACAGCTTCAAACCAGCAGACAAACAATCCAACCTCTCCAGCTTCAAACGCCCCCCTTGCATAGCGGAGTGGTTGAAGAATGCACGCAGGCCTTCTTGGAGGCCCTCGTTCAAGGACGTGGGTAAGTTCAATCTCCAGTTCAATGCAGACTTTTTGGCGTGGTGGGGTAGTCTCCTGCCAGCGTCTGCAGGGGAGGATTTGACACCCATCACCAAGCCTGGAATAAACGGCCTTCTAAGCATGATGGCCACCCTTTTTTTCTGGGGTGCTTCCTGTGGACCGACGTCGGCTTGGGCAGAACGTCTCGAAGACGTCTCAGCGGCGTTAGCGAACTTAGTTGGTGAGTAAAATATCCGCCCAGGAGTTGAGGGCATCCATGCATGTGGGGGGAGGGGGCAAGTCTTAGCGGGGTCTTTTCTTTTTCCCAGTACGAAGCCAGGAACAAAGCCAAGAAGAACACCAGGCACGCCAAAAGGATGAAGCCAGACACATAAGACACAGCACGATAAAGGGCGAGGACGACGACGAGCCAGACACAGCACGAGAAACGGCGAGGACAACGACTAGGGCGACAACAATGACAATGACGAGGGGGCAGAAGACAATGACAATGACGAGGGGGCAGAAGACGACGAAGGGCATGAAGACGATGGCATGGCGACAGCCAGGAACGCCAAGTACGAAGCCAAGAAACATCGCCAGATACAGAAACCATGAGCACAACGACGAGAGGGTGGAAGATGACAATGGGCATGAACATGACAAAGGCGAGGACAACGACGAGAGGGTGGAAGACGACGACGGGCATGAACACGACAAAGGCCATGAAGACGTCAACGACGAGGGGACGAGGGGACGGCAACTAATGGGAGAGGCAATGACGAGGGGGGCAGGGGGCAGGGGACCATGAGAGAGGGAGGACCCTGACATCGGCAAGGCCAATGACGAGGGGGGGGCAGGAGACGATGAGAGGGGGTGCAGGGGATGATGAGAGGGAGGGCCCTGATGGTGGCAAGGGAGGACCCTAACGGCGGCAAGGGAAGCAGGGGACGATGAGAGAGGGAGGACCCTGACGGCGGCAAGGGAGGACCCTAACAGTGTTGAGGGAGGACCCTGACAGCAGTGAGGAAGACCCTGACGGCGACGAGCAGACAGCAAGGCTGCCAATTACTGTACATGTTTCCTGGTAGCCAGCTAGCAGGCTGGGCAGTTAGGGGAATTGATGCATCAGGTAAATGGTTAGTTAGGGTAATTGATACATCAAAGTAGCCACTACAGGTGTAAATGCGGGTGTCAGGGTTATTCGTCTATATCTCTCTGTTGTCGATACAGGTGTCGATGTTCCTGTTACTGGTGTCTGTGATGCAGGGGGACTGCTACCCTTGTCTGTGCTTTCGTACTGTTCTTCGCCGGATGTGAAGGTGTCAGTTCTTGGTTCTGGTTCTGAATCTGAGCTTTCTGCTGGTGCTCGTAGTGTCCAACGGTTCGACTCTCTTTGAGCAGCCATGGTTTCTTTAGGTAGGAGGTGGGTTTGACATGCCTTCTATCAATATGATGATGTCTTTGATTCTTTCATTATATTCTCTAATGAGACTTATAATGTCTTCAATCCTGGTGTTATATTCTTCGGTAAGATGTATAATTCTTGTTACGTTGTCCAGTGTGTCTAATTCGGGTAGAGGGCAGTGATGCGCCTTCTGTTCTGGGATAAGCTTGAACCTTTTGTTACGGTTATTAAGTGTAATGGGCAGTTATGTTAAGCTTTCGAGTTCAATTGTTCGTTCGTCTACCACAGTTCTCGTCGTTGAGACAAAGTGGGTCACTACAATGTTCGCTTAGCCCTTTAAAGTGACACGGTAGGTTCTAGTAGCCTTGCGCCCAAAGGTCAGTCCAAGGTTCTATGATATGCTGACTTCTGTTAAGTCAAACATGTATTAAGTCTTTGACGTTGAAGACTTATCATCAAGGTTTCAAAAGAGGCTCTAAGTCGAAAGACTATAGAGTTCGAGGGTGATCTTAGTTTCTGAGGTTTTCTGAGGGAGAACTAAAGCTTTGATTGCCTAGGTTCAAGCTACCGAATACAAACGAAAGTACCCTACTTATATACTAAGGGTATGAGTCAAAAGTATGAGTTTGTATGACTTGTGTAGAGTCATACGAGTCATATCTAGTCTACAAGAGTCATAAGAGTCATATAAGTCACAAAAGGAATCTGACTGGAGTGTGTGTCTAGAACTGTCCAGTATGGTCTAGATACGTCTTAGGAGTTATGTAAGTGTCTGAGTGTGCATATTCATGTAAGAAAAAGAGTTTGTAACAAATAAACTGGGAAAGAATTTATGAGAATTGACATTTTGCCCTTCCCCTCTTCCTGCACATGCATACATCCTATCCTCTCTTCCAGAATCAAAGCAGACCATGCACCTTCTTTTTTTTTGAAGTAGAATTTGATGATTCCAGAGCAACCTTCAGCAGATAATTTCTCCTATTTTTCTGGCCAAAATGCATTTTTAAAGTGGAAAGCACCACTAGAATCAAATGCTACTTCAAAAAAAAAAGAAGGTGCATGGTCTGTTTTGATGTGGAAGAGAGGATAGGATGTAT
>NW_001889887.1:855520-886716 GCF_000143565.1 Laccaria bicolor S238N-H82
CTCATAAATTCTTTCCCAGTTTATTGATTTTGGTTATATGCATACTTTCTGGTGTTTATAAACTCCTACATGGTAGTGTAAGATTTTTGGTGCATAAACATGTAAATAAGAGAGTAAGAAGAAATCACAACAAATATATTTCTATAATAAAAAAGTGCAGCCCTCAGTAATCTTACATTTCCACTTGATATGGTAAATGCTTATTATGCTTAATTGTTCCTCTGATCAGAACAATCATAAACTTCCTTTATAATTTCAGCTAAAGTATCTCTGCAGTACCATTGTTCCAGCAAAAAAAAAACTGTAATCTTCCCCTCTTTCTCCTCCTCTACCTGAACCCACACCCCATCCATGGTGCAACTTCCAACTTCTCAATAAAATTGAAAACACTGTTTTCAACATTCTCCTCCCCTTTGCTGAACAACTACACCCACTTCTGTGTACAAATGAGTATCTCCCTGTACGTTAATGGGCTAACCATGCGACCTCTTAACTTCATAACCTGATCCAAATTTAAGTCATAAACATGCTACATCCACCAATTCACAAGTGTTAGATACATGATCAATTTAATAGACTCACCTGAGTAAACTTCCCTTGTCCCAATCACTAAAATGTGTGGCTCCCAAAATTGGGGTTCACAACATGGTCCACTATCTGCCCAGTTGAGTCCTTGCTTCCTCAATCATTTTGCAGTCTGAATACAATGTTGTTGAAAGGTGAACACAAACAGATTCAGCAAGGAATACACTTTGATGTAGTGTTTAAAGGTTCAGTCCATGGGACCGAAAAAAGCTGTAGGACTGAACTGAACTGGACCATGGACTGGTCTTTTTTTTGGTTGCAGTTGCCCAAATTTGGGGTTATTCCAGTTGCCGGTTGCCTCATTTCAAAAGTCTTTTAAAACCACTCAAAGACTGGTTTCAATTGGTTGTAACTGGTTAAGCGGTCATGTGCATTACATACCGTTGTAGCCACATTTATTACCTTTAATTGGGTTTTTAGTTCATCAAAAATGGTTAAGAACTGAGAACAATATAACCAAATCCATATTTTACCTGAGTCTCTAGGAGATGTAATTCAGTTTCAATCATAGCTATGTCAAATCTTCATTAAATCTCTTAAAAATTGGTAGAATGATGGGTATTTACATGCTTTACTATGGTATATAACCCATTTATTTTTCAGAGTAATAATAGTTGAGATACAAATGGTTTATATTGGTATAATGAATTATACACAAAAAAACTGGTCTGGATCAGTCTGAACCGGTTCCATAGACCGCAAAAGACCGGTCCTAGGTGGTTCGGTTCAGTTCCCTCAATATCTGGGTTGGTCCTAGACTGGTTGCGGTCCACGGTTGCGCGTTTTGGGGGCAAAAAACCGGACTGAACTGAACTTGCAAACACTACTTTGATGTGAAGTCAGTATGAGGACCATGGATATTTGAATGAATGAAAAAGAGACAGTAACTACAGCATTCAGCAAAAAGGCAACTCAGTAGAGAAAAGACCTTGAATCAGAGTCCATGCTGGTTTTCTACCTAGAATACATGCCCAGGGTGGTAAGGAATAAGTCCAAGATGTCAGTACTGTGTACTTCCTTCCTTGGTGCATTGTGATCTTTTTTTAGCAACCATAGCTCTTTGAAATTCACAAAATATGTAATGAGCAATGTTGAGTATACCCATGCTGGATATGTACAATGATAAACTTGCAATAGTGTGAGTCAGATCTATTGTACATCCTACTGAAAAACGAAATAAGAATCTATAATATGAGAAATGTTGGAATATTGCAATACCTTTCTCTTCAATATTTTGGAAAGCCTACTTGCAATTGTGGAAAAATGGTGAACTAAGATTGTAAATATATGAATTGACCAGATTTTAGGGTAGATAAGACTCACCTTGTTTCTTTGATTCAGTTCCTGAAGTATCTGTGTTGGCTTGGGATCTAATTTGTGCAAGGAATGCCACTGCTTTGACTGTTTTTGGATGTTCTTCTCCAAGAATCTTCTTTCTTACATCCACAACTTGGACTTCCAGCCTGGCTGCATCTGTGTATCTTTTTAGATGGTAAAATGTTATGGCAAGATTTTCCATTCCATCAATTGTATCAGGGTGCTCTTCTCCAAGAAGTCTGTTTCTCATATCTAGAACTTTTATTTCAAGCTTCTCTGCATCTGCATATTTTCCTAGACTCCAATATGTCACTGCAAGATTACCCATGGCCCAGATTGTATCTGGGTGCTCTTCTCCAAGAAGTCTGTTTCTCATATCTAGAACTTTGCTTTTAAGCTTCTCTGCAGCTGCATATTTTCCTAGACCACTATATGTACTTGCAAGATTACCCATTGCTGAGATTGTATCTGGGTGCTCTTCTCCAAGAAGTCTGTTTCTCATATTTAAAACTTTGCTTTTGAGCTTCTCTGCATCTGCATATTTTTCTAGACTCTGATATGTACTTGCAAGACTACCCATCGCTGAGATTGTATCTGGGTGCTCTTCTCCAAGAAGTTTGTTTCTCATATCTAGAACTTTGCTTTGAAGCTTCTCTGCATCTGCATATTTTCCTAGACTCTCATATGTATTTGCAAGATTACCCATGGCCCAGGTTGTATCTGGGTGATCTTCTTCAAGAAGCCTGTTTCTCATATCTAAAACTTTGCTTTGGAGCTTCTCTGCATCTGCATATTTTCCTAGACTCTCATATGTATTTGCAAGATTATTCATGGCTGAGATTGTATGTGGGTGCTCTTCTCCAAGAAGTCTGTTTCTCATATCTAGAACTTTGCTTTGAAGCTTCTCTGCATCTGCATATTTTCCTAGACTCTGATATGTATTTGCAAGATTATTCATGGCTGAGATTGTATCTGGGTGCTCTTCTCCAAGAAGTCTGTTTCTCATATCTAGAACTTTGCTTTGAAGCTTCTCTGCATCTGCATATTTTCCTAGACTCCTATATGTACTTGCAAGATTATTCATGGCCGAGATTGTATCTGGGTGCTCTTCTCCAAGAAGTCTGTTTCTCATATCTAGAACTTTGCTTTGAAGCTTCTCTGCATCTGCATATTTTCCTAGACTCTGATATGTATTTGCAAGATTACCCATCGCCTGATTGTATCTGGGTGCTCTTCTCCAAGAGGCCTGTTTCTCTGCCTAGCACTTTGCTTTGAAGCTTCTCTGCAACTGCATATTTGCCTAGACTCCAATATGTAATTGCAAGATTACCCATCGCTCTGATTGTATCTGGGTGCTCCTCACCAAGGGCCCTGCTTCTTGCCTCCAGCACTAGAATTTGAAACTTCTCTGCCTCACTGAAACACCCCTGCTCCCTCAACAGTCTCCCAAAATTTTCATGAGCATCATCAAAGTATTTATCAACCATTTCCTTCCTTGTCATTCCACTGTGCTGTAGATTGGCCCTCAAATGAGTGACCAAAATTCTCCTGAATTGATATGGCTGCTTATTGAAGTCTTCTGGCAGAGAGCAAGCTAATATTCCATATGCTATCAAACAGTATTTCTGTCTATCTTCTGAGGACATTCTGTCTCTTCCCCATGCATGAATAAGTGGATGCATGGTATAGATGCCTTTGGATGAAACCAGTTTGATCAGGCTAAAAGACAGTAATACTCGAACTCCCTCTTTGAAGATATAATTATCCCATTTTCCTGTGTTGTGAAGCTGAAGCAGTGTGTGGTCAATTATGGAGCTTGCAAGAGGCAAGGCAGACCTCTGCTCATTAGCTCCATAATTCTGAGTAGCAGCATAAGAAAAAATCTCTTCTGTAATGCCATCAAAATGAAAGAAGGCAAACATTGCCAGAAGAAACATTGCACTCTTAGCTGCCTCAGTTTCTTGAGAATCATCACTTTTAGCTCTTGCCTGAATTTCTTTGAATGATAGCTCCCAAGTCCCATACACAGTTCTGTTATACTTAGATGCCCCTTTGAAAGCTGGGTAAGATAATAGTCTCTCTCTGTATTGAGAGTATTCATCAAGATAGTCTCTTATGTCTCTGCCCCCAAAAGCAATGAAAGCACCAGCCTGATCAATAGCCAGAGGAATGCAAAAGAGCTCATTCACAATCTTGGAAGCCTCAGCTTGTAAGTTTTTCTGAGACTCACCCAAGCAAGCAGCCTTTAAGAGTAAAGAGATGGCATCACTTTGTTCCATCTCTTTGACCTCAAGAGAATTCTCATGTAGAGTCAAATGTTTTAGGCCAGAGTTGCGACTAGTTATCAGAATATTCCCCCCTAGCCCAGATGGAAAATATTGCTCCAGTTCCTCAGGTGTCAGATTATCAGCATTATCAAAGACCAGTGCATAGTTTCCTCTCAGAGAGCTAATCCACAATAAAGCAGATTGAGGTGAACCATCCAGAGCAGAAGACTGAGCCTCAGGAAGGTTGCAGATTCCCTTCAGTGCCTGTGTGATTGTACCAACTGAAGATGCATCAATCCAGAAAACATGGGAAAAGCTGGGAACCAATCAGAAATAGGGACTAAGTAATATAGTGGGGTACTTACTAGTCAGCCATATCCTCAATGAACCTCAAACAAATCTGAGTCTTCCCAATACCCCCCATACCATACAACAAAAAGAATTTTCGAGGGCGAAGTTTATCGTTGCTTTCGGCAGTAAAATGTTCCTTGAGTTTTGCGAGAACGTCGGTACGCCCTGTGAACCGAATACTTGAGTTTGGCTTTACAGGAATCACTGCGTCGGATTTCGTTTTGTTGCCAGCGCTAGTGTAGTTATTGATCTGTGCAAAATACCAACTGATTAGTGTGTGAGAAGAGGGCATCAGAGCGCTTCACTTACATTATCGCCAGCCACGAATGTGCCCCCTCTTATAACGACATTCCGAGCACCTTGGAAGATATGGTTTTCACTCATGTTGGAAGTGGAGCAGATGTAGGCGATGGAAAGAAGTGACAACTTGCAACAAACGCCACACGTTGACCATCAGGCATCGTTCGCGTTTTGCCGGTAAGCGCTCACCACAGCTCTTTGTCACCTGCCCCACTGGGCGCTCGGAACTCGGTTCAGAGAAGCGTAAGTAAACGTTTCTGCGCTTTGAAGCTTGAAGCTTGAAGCGCTTGAAGTTTTGGTTCGCGCTATAACTCGTCAGTACCGCCTCTTCGTTCTTCCCATCCCTGGCTGTATTGCATCACTGTCTACTCCCATCGTTCCCCTCCCCCACGCTCAATGTGAACATGCTAACAACTGCATAGAACAGCCAATCAATTCCTCCGTCTGCACCTGCCCTCAATCCTTCACCTCAATTAGCCGCGGGGTACTCCACGCGGAGCGTCTCCGACCATTTCCTTCCCAACGCGATCCGCCCTACTAATTCCGACAATTTTTGGAGGAGCTCATGACTCGACAAGGTGAGCTTCAAGTTGATAGTTTGAAGAACGAGACTGAAGTGTTTCACACAGTGGAATAAAAAGATCGAGGACAAGTTGAAGGAAACAAGGACGAAGTCGTGGCGTTGAGTTGGCGTGGCAAACCGGTGAGTCCAACCAGAAAGAAATTGGACCTGACTCACCCTTTGTCCTTAGATTGAGAGGCTATCCAGCTATAGGCTATGCGTTCATCGTGCTCATGATTCGGTTGGTGTTCGCAGAGCGCCCCGTTCTTTGACCTACCCTTGTCTTATCGATTCGAAGACGGGCTCCTCTCAATGTAGTCACGCTATATCCTTTCATCACTGCACCCCCCTCTCTCCGCTTTTCTCCCTCGCGCTCCTCCTTCCGATCTGCGGTGCTGTCACACATACGATTCTCTTCTTTGAATTTGGGAGCATGGCGTAGGGAAACCCCCCTTGAAACCAGAGTCTGCCACGGCAGTTTGTCACCAAGGCTCTGACCCGAGCCTTGCCATGTTTTGGCGGCGGCAGCACGGGCAGTCCTTTGACTTGTCCCTGTCTTGTGGAAACGATACCGACGCGCGTTATGTCTATTCTTTACGCGACTTTCTCCCATAAATTCGGTGCTCCATCCTATCCCGCTGATCTGGCACCTTTTCCCAGTGGCAGCCAACGCAGGTCGTCGTTTAGGCAGTTCAATAAGGATCGGATCCGAGCGGCTCAGCGTTGATGCGCTGTTTTCAACGCTACTGGAAGGTATTGGGGCTGGTTGCATGACAAGGAGCCGTAGACCATGGCTCGCTTCCATCCTGTCAGTCATTTCAACAAGACAGCCTCTGAGAGACTGCCGTCGAAGAGATTACCGAAGATCGGGTTTCTCTGTGTCTTATCAGCAAAGGCGGGCTGCGTCTTTCCACTCGACCACCAGGGTGTGCTTCGTATATGCGTCCATCCCGCCCGTGAATCAGTTGGTGTCCAAGCCATGACCGGTTTTTACCCTCGGGACACATTTCCTGAGGCGAACATACATATGTGGCTCCACTCGGCGGTTACGAGCAGGTTGTCAGCCAAGAAGCCGCGGGTACAGAATCATGGCCTCCCTTTCTGCACGAGCTATACAGAGGCGGACTGTCATCAGGGTATGGCCGAAGACCAGGTTCATACACACTTCAAGGCGGGCTTCCGTTTCGCCCTATGGCCAAGTCATATGTGCCTCTTCCCGCTGCGAGTTATTCGGTCGCACTAGAAAGCTTTGAATCATGATGTCCTCTTACCTACCAAGCCAGAGATTGGCTTTGTCGTGCGTTCTCTACCAAGGCCTCCTTCGTTCACGTCGACATATGGGCTTTCTTTCACCCAGAGATTATGGGGGCAGGATGTCGTTCAAGGTTAGATCCATGGCCTGCTCGCTTCTGCATACTAATCGAGTTTCAAAGGGACGTTGTCATCGAAGTATTCACCAAGGGCAGGGTCTTCACGTCCGTCAATGCCGTGGCGGGCTTTCACTTTACCATACGCTTAAACCATCGGTTTTCTCATACGGATCCATATCTCTCATTGGTATTTTGCTCGTTGATCTCATTCTTAACCCTTTAACTAACACTTACTCGACAGATTCGCAACACTCCTGCACTTTATTGCTCAAATGAGTCCAGATGTCTCGAAATACGATCGCGCGAGGAGGAGTTTTTGCAGCGTACGTGTTAACTTTCTCTTTCTTCAATGTCAACCGCTCTCCTTTATAAGTACGTTTGGTTTACGGGAACTTGAATTGCTGGACCGGATGTCGTTCTGTTGATAGGGCTAATGTAGTCCTTAATTGATCTGTGCAAAATACCGATTGATTAGCTTGTTACAAGAGGCATTAGAGAGCTTCACTTACCCTGTCGGCGACATATGTTTCTGAGCGCCCTGGAGGACATTTGGTTGGCTCACGTTCGAAGTGTACCAGATATGTGCGTGGGAAAGAAAGAGAACTTGGACGCAACGAACGCGCTCCACACGTTGACCAGCTCAACATTCTGTCACTTGTCCTATGGGCGCCCTTTCTGTGCAAGACTCAGTTACATAACCCTATCCAGAGGTCTGTTTTCTTCATTTTGGGCTTGCAAGGCCACCCTTCAACGTCCTTCCCCTAGAACAGTTCCTCCACAACGGACACATCTCCTCAAGGAACCCATTAGCTACCTTCGCGGACACGGAAATACGACGCCAGACGCCAAATTTCAAAGCCAAAGAGGTGATATTCTTCCCCGCACCTTGATAACTTGGATCCATCTTGCTGACTTCTCATTTCGTAGGATTTGCTTCGTTGATAAAGTTGGTATGTATCTTTGGCTCCACTTTTTTATGTGATCCCTCCTGACAATGTATACGTACACTTAGGCGCAGCTGCAGCTTCTATTCAGTCTCGCCTAACGTCTGCGGCGGCTCTTCGCCGTCTTTGAATTTCAACGCCGGCGATGGACTAGGCGAGTAGACATCAGACACTAGGGATCAACATGGTGGCGGGAGCTCGAGCCACAAACGTGGTGGAGATTCACGCAACGGGCGTGCTGGAAGCTTACACCACCAGCAAGACGACGGAGACTCGCACCAGACCAAAGTCACGGTACACACCACATCAAGTTCACGCCAGTGGTGTCACAGTCGATTCCCAAACCAGCACAGAAACGAGGCCCCTCAAGCCCAAGTTAGAGCAGAATGTGCTACTCCTTAGTTCGATCGTGGTAACTGGAGGGAGCGACAAGGTTTTGAGCGTTTGGGATGTTGAAACAGGGTGAATTTTTTCTGGATATTCCTTGATAGGCGAGTTGGGGACGGGTTGCCTCCACAAAGCGGGTAGAATGGTGTGGTGTCTTTCCATCCCCTCTCTTCTCTCCACCCCTCTTCTCTTCCAATCCTCTTCCTCTTCCCTCCCCGCCTCCTCCCCTCTTCCCTCCCCCCGTCTACCTTCAACCTGCTTCTATCCAATTCTCTTCATTCATGTTGCTAACGCCCCCTCCCAGCTGATACATATTCACGCACGTTCACCATCCGCTGCTCCCTTGTCCTGTACAAACGGCCTATGGGCTGTCAGGATGCGACTCTACGGATATGTGACATACATGAGGGAAGGCGTTTGCACCGTCCAATTCGATCCTACCCGGAGCTCAGTCTTCAAGCCAGTTCTTTCAAGAACAAGGTCGAGGATGAAATGGTTGTGGCATCGCATCCCTCCCTCCTGAAGTGTCACCCTGGTGTCAATTATCAAAACCAAGAAACGCCGTTCCAAATGGCAATATTTTGTGCGAGCTCAGACAACCAGTGTTCGACTGATGAGCTGGTTCTTTACCTGGAGGAAAGGGTTGGGGTTGGACCTGGAGAGCTTCGGGCGGCTCTGAAGGGAGTTGCTTCCGGAAAGAGAGATCCAAACGTTGACGATGGGCAGGCTCGTTGGACAACGGCCACGGACGAGGGTTAGGGTTCCGTTTTGAGGTGCCCAGTCCGCGTTCGCGTTGGCCGAAGTCGGTTCGCGAACTACCACATCCACAAGGCCGCCATCGTCATCCTACTCATCAACAACAAGTCCAAACGTCACTCTCTAGACATACTACCCGCCTCACCCGGCCCACGGCCACTCCACCTCCTAGATGGAACAACTACCTCATCATCATCCGCATCCGAGTCCTCACCCTCACCAAGCACATCCCCAAGCATAAGAAGAACCTCCCGGAGACAAAGCTCTATATAATATTGCTCCCCTGACCGCACCCCGGACCACTACACCTCAAGCTCGATAAATTCAGACAACGTGGCACGCTTGCCTTCAAGTGCGCGCGGTACGTAGTCTGTACATGCTGGAGCTGGATTGTCCAGGAGCAGTTCGGTGGGGAGGGGATCCTGACTTTGATGGGGAGACATGGGGAGATTCAGAGGATGAACTTGCCTTGGAGAAGGAGAGGTTGCCGTTGACGTTGGCTGAATAGTGAGTTGGCATTCTCTCTTTTGGTTTTTGTTCGTTGTTTTCACACTTTTTCCCCCTTTCCTTGGATCTTTGCTTGCGCCACGGATGTCGTCGTATTATTGGATGTGGATCAAGGACGGCGTCAACGTTAATGGCAGCGTTGAGCGCTCGTTCGCCTGATAGGCCCCTGTCCAGCTTTTGCAAGACTTCCACGGACGTATACCCTTTGGTCAAACCTTCGCGATGTTGAGGCATCTTTGCCCTTCCTCGTATGACGCGACAAGCCACTTGTGAACTATCAAACGAAGGTCATCAAGCCTCAACTCTCCTCCCTCCCCATACGTCGCTCTGGTTCAATTTTCGTGGGCTCGAAGTCACGCTCTGCATGTCGAGATTGCGTTGTATATGGCACGCATCTAGAGGCAGAGCCTACAACCTCGTGTACGCGGTTATCCGACCCGTGCATTCGGGTTGGTGTCCAGAGTTGTTCGCTCTAATCCTTGCCTCACCAAGGAAGGGCACGTATGCGTTCTCAATGCCTCATACACGAATTTCTTCTCTGGAGGTCCCAGGAGCAACTTGCACGCCCAAGATTCCCGGGCTCGCCTTTCCCTTTACCCTCAAGCCAAGCTCTTTAGCCCGCTTGATTGAGAGGCTATCGAGGCAGGTTTAAGGATCGGATGCGTGCCTTGCGTCCGTCCTGCCCATGATTCTATCGGCGTTCGCAGAACGCCGCGTTCTTTGACCTGCCCTCCTCTTACCGATGCCAAGGCGGCTAACTTCTCATTTTGTAGGATTTCCTTCGTCAATAATGTTGGTATGTATCTTTGATTTGATTTTTCTTTGTGTGTGATCCCTCCTGACAGTGTGCGCGTTATTCGACTTCGGCTCACACCAGACCAAACTATGCATCGCACCTTCACGTCGATGGCGTCACAGTCGATCCCTAAACCAACAGAGAGACGAGGCCATCAAGCTCAAGTCAAAGCAGGCTACTCCTTCGTTGGGAAAGCTGATTGGGGTATCGACAGCGGCAGACGATCGGAAGGATGAAGTCTTAGTTGGCGCTATCACTAGTCACGCTTGGAGAACAACGACGTCAAGCGGCAGTTGGAAGTCAAACGCAGCACGGCGACCGGACCAATACAATCTCGCATAACGTCTGCGGCTCTTCGCCATCTTCAAACTCCAACGTCGTCGATGGACTACGCGAGTAGACATCAGGAACGAAGGATTGACGCGGTGGTGGGAGCTCGAGCCACAAACGTGGTAGAGATTCGCGCAAGGGGAAGTTTGCACCACTGCCAGGAAGACCGCCGGGACTCACACCAGACCAAACTACACAGCGCACCTTCACGTCGAGTCGATCCCTAAACCAACAGGGAGACGAAGCCCCTCAAGCTCAAGTCAAAGCAGGCTACTTCTTCGTTGGCTGGGGCCGGCCTAGCTCGATCGTCGTAACTGGTGGGTGCGATAAGGTTTTGAGGGTTTGGGATGTTGAGATTGGGTGAGTTTTTTCAGGTTTTTCCTTGATAGGCGGGAGTTGGGTTGCGTCCAGAAAGCGGGTGGAATGGTGTGGCGTCCTTCCAACCCCCCTCTTCTCTCCACCCCTCTTCTTATCAACCCTCTCTCTTTCAATCCTCCCCTTCTTCCCTCCCCGCCTCCTCTCCTCTTCCCTCCTCCCGTATACTTTCAACCCAATTCTCTTCTTCGCGTCGCTAACGCCAACCTCCCCCAGTTGATACATATACACTACCAAGGTCACGTCCACCATCTGCCCCTCCCATGTCCCACACAAACGTCCTATCGGGTCTCGCGACGCGACTCCGCGGGTGTGTACCGTAAAAAGGGAATGTGTTTGCAGAGTCGTCGATTCGAGTGCAGCCGGTGCTCAGTCTTCAACCACGTTCTTTCAATGACAAGATCGAGGATGAGATGGTGGTACTCCCCCCTCCCTTACGTGTCTGCACCGTGCCAATTATCAAAACCCCGAAACGCTGTTCCAAAGGGCAATGTTTTGTGCGAGCTCAGCCAACCAGTGTTCGACTGATGAGCTGGTTCCTCAGCTGAATGAAAGGGTTGGGGTTGCATCTGGAGAACTTCGGGCTGCGCTGAAGGGAATTGCTTCGGGAAAGAGACATGATCGTAGCCTAGTTTATCGTGGTAGTAGGTACGCTATACGACATCAATGCATTTACAACCCCCCCATTGTATCATCCGAAATACGGTGCTTTTCAAGAGACAGGTGGTACTGCTGGCAAGTAAGTGTAAACGTTGAACGTTGAGGCCTGAGGGGCTGAAGGCTGGTGGACGTAGGTCACCTATGTCCACCAGTCAAGACAATCTGTGTTTGCTTGGACAACGCTATCAACTTTGCAGCAAGATCTTACCAAGTGCTTACCTTCACGATGGTGATCCTTCTTTTCAGTGTCACGCTCATATACCACCACAGACAAACCACAGATGATAAACAATCCGCGAGTTCTAGAGCATGCTC
Organism: Laccaria bicolor S238N-H82; assembly: GCF_000143565.1. NCBI lineage: Eukaryota > Fungi > Basidiomycota > Agaricomycetes > Agaricales > Hydnangiaceae > Laccaria > Laccaria bicolor. Next base: position 867,343 of record NW_001889887.1, read on the forward strand.
ACATGCACAACGGCGCCATCGTCATACTACCCCGTTCCTTCAAGCTCATCAACAACGAAGTCTAAACGACACTCTCTAGGCATACTACCCGCCTCACCCGGTCCACGACTACTCCACCTCTTAGACGGAACAATTACCTCATCATCATCCGCGTCCTCACCCTCGCCCTCACCAAGCACATCCACAAAATCCTCCAGGAGACAAAGTTCTATATCGTATTACCCCCCTGACCGGACCCCGGACTACTACACTTCAAGCTCCATAAATTTGAACAATGCGACACGCTCGCCTTTACAGTGTCTTGCATAATACTTTGCAGCACGAATTTTTTCAAATCGTATTTGATCATATTTGTAGTGAACCTGAGATGTCACAACCAAGGCCCAACGAGATGATTCCTGTCCGAAATAGGCCTAATTGTGACATCTCAGGTCCAGTTTAAATACAGCCAAATACAATTTTGAAAAATTCACGCTGCAAAGCATTATGCAAGGCACTGTAAGTGCAACGGTCCTAACTCTCCCCCCATCTCACACATGTGATGTGCTGGCAATCACCGGCACTCCATATATGGTAATTATACGACTTAGGGCAATGTGCCATTGCCCTAAGTCGGCTTGAGAGCGTGCTACTGTGCATTCTCAAGCACCTAACCTACCCTAACCTCCTAACCTAACCACTAACCACTTACCTCCTAACCTTCTAACCAAGAACACGCTACCGTGCAGGGAAAAAAATATCCCCAACCCTAACCATTACTAAACCCTAACCGCTAACCTCCTAACCAAGAACCAAGAACACGCTACCGTGCGGGGAAAAAAATATCCTCAACCCTAACCATTAATAAACCCTAAGAGCTAACCTCCTAACCTGCTAAGTGCACTACCACGTGAAGAGAAAAACCCTAACCTCCTAACCTAACCAGTTAGGTAATTATTCTAATAATAAAAAGATGTGGAGCATCCAGAGTCGAACCCCAAACCTTTCGTAAGCATCACTAACACAGTGACAACAACCACTACACCAAACCAGCATATATGTTCAGGGTATGTTGTGGAATATATCCCCCCACAAGAGGCCTGATTTGTCATAATTTCCCTTTATGGAAATGTGAGACAGGGGGATAATTGGGCTGGCTTTTAAGTGCGCGTGGTATGCAGCATGCTGGAGCTGGATTGTCCAGGAGCAATTCGGTGGGGAGGGGGAGCCTGGGTTTGAAGGGGAGACATGGGGAGATTCAGAGGATGAGTTTGCCCTTGGAGAAGGAGAGGCCACCATTGACGTCAGCTGAAAAGTGAGTTGGTGTATCCCTCTTTTCGATTTCGCTCATTGTTCTCGCTTTTCCTTTCTTGGTCATATTTTTGGATGTGGATCAAGGACAGGCGTCAACCGTTAATCAACAGCATTGAGCGCTCATTCACCTGATGGGCCCCTGTCCGGTCTCTGCAAGACTATCTTACACGAACCTATATCCATTGGTCAAGCCCTCGCGGTGTTGAGGGGGGACCAGGCCATCTTGCCCTTCCTCGTATGACACGACATGCCACTCATGTACCATCAAACGATGGCCACCAGCCCCAACTCTCTTCCCTCCCCATAATGGCGCTGTGAAACGAGTTTTTGTCAGCTCAAAGTCATGCTCTGCATGTCGAGATCCCTACTTTCTTCGCAGGAGATCCCAGGAGCAACTTGTGCACCAAACAATCCTGGACTCTCACTTCTCTTTACCCCAAACTCAGCTCTTTTGACCCCTTGATTGAGAAGCCATTGAGGCATGGAGTTACCAAGCATTCCCAATGCATTCGCCCTACCCACAATTTGGTTGGTGTTCGCAACACCCCATTCTCCTTGTCCTACCAATGATAACAAGACGGGCAGTAGACGCTCTCCTCTCAATGCAGTCTACACTATAGCTTCATCCCTCTCTCCGCTTCGCACTTCTCCTTCCCATCTCCGGTTCCCACTGAGGATTGGACCCGAGCCCCATGTTTTGGTTGGCGTTGGGGCAGCCCCTTGACCTGTCGATGCCGAGGCAGGCCATGTACGCAACTCCCTCCTAGAAACACAGTGCTACACCCTTGACCAAGTGGTGGCTGCGGCAGGTCGCCGTTCAGGGATTTTATCCAGGATTGGGTCCAAGCGCGCAGTGTTGATGTGCTGTTTAGAACACTACTGGAGGGTATTGTGGCTGGTTATGTGACAAGGAGTGATAGAGCATGGTTTGCTTCCATCTTATCAACTCACTAAGACAGCCTGCCATCGAAGAGATTACTGAACATTGGATTTGTTTTATCAACAAAGGTGGGCTATGTATTTCCAACTCAATTACCAGGGGTATGCTTCGTGAACCAGTTGGTGTCCAACACATGGTCAGCTTTTACCCTCAGGATGCATTCCTGCAGCCCTCCTCTCAAATCATCAGCAATCTTTTCCTGCTGCGAGTTGTTGGATTGCACTGGATGCCTTTGGATGTCCTCTCACATAGGAAGCCAGAGATAGGTTTAATTGTGCGTTCTCTATCAAGCACCACTTCCTTCACTTCGACATATGGTGCTTTCACCCAGGGGTTATAGGGGGAGGCAGGGTGTTGAGTAAACTGTTGCAAAGCTGGGATCCGTGGCCTCTCGCTTTCTAGATACTTGTTGAGTTTTGGGGTTCTCCAGATGCAGGCTGCCATCGAAGAATTCGCCAAGGACTGGGTCTTCATGTCCATCAATGCCATGGCTGTTTTCTACTTTACCCTATGCTTAAACCTTTGGTTTTCTCATATGGGTCTTCTGTTGCCTTTGCATTTTGTTTGTTGATCTCCTTCTTAACCCCCTAACTAACACATCCTCGACAGACACACAGAACTCCTGCATTTTATTGCCCAAAAAGAGTCCAAATGCCTCGAATTATGATTGCAGCTGGCTCTTCACGAGGAATTGTTGCAGTGTATGTGTTAACCTTCTTTTTTCCCCTATGTCAGTCGCTCATCTTGATGTGTACACAATAAAACATAAATGGGAATGCATCATAAACCAAGGCTTCGAAAAGTCGCAATCACCTCCAGATGCAGTATCAAGGACGCCCCCAAATACCATCACCAATCCTGCCTCCACTGTTGTAGCTGGCCTCATCGGCCCTGCGGTGCTGGAAGGCATCAAAGAGGGCATGTACCGATTCTTGGCTGCTGGATTGTCTATCACTGATCTGAACTCGAGTCCTAGCTCCCCATCCCCATTATCCGCTTCTCCTTTGCCCCTTTTGGGGCAATGGAGTTTGCCACTTTTGGTGGAATGAAGCTCACCACTATCTGGAGGGCAACAATGTGAAGATGGCAGACTCACGCGAGGGAGAAGGAGAGTCTTTCTTCTGTGTCGACGCATGCTACTGCTACCAGTGCGATGATGCAGTACTCGCAGTGCTCAAGCTCAACGGCCGAGTCGTCATTAGGTGGCAAGGAATTGGGAGGCGATGATGTTGGGGAGGGCCAAGAATTGCTTGGGGAAAGTAATGACTTTCGTGCAGCCTCAGAGTCGATGGTACATGATACACACTTGAGACAGTGTCCAATGTGTGATCTACGCAAAGGTACCTCCATAATTGTCAACACTTGTAGAATAATAAACCTGTTGTGCATCCCACAAACATTGATTAACAACATCTCAAACTGGTGAACAATAAGAACATCAGCCATGTTGACTGGCCAATTTCATTATTTTATTCTTTCACATATTCTTCAGCTGAGTGGTGTTGCCATGGCTACCAAGAATATTTCACAAAGAAATTGTTTATTATGCAAATTAAATGTGGTTGATGTTCTTATTGTTCTTCCTTTTGTAATTTTGAGAATTAATGTTTTCGGGATGCACATTCACTTCATTATTTTACAAGTGGCTATGATTAAGGAGGTACAGTTGAGTGCAAAAAGAAGGGTTAGTGTTCCGTTTCGTTCGCCCAAGTTGGTTCGCGAACGTTTGGCCCAGAAACGGAGACATTCTACACGACATCGCCATCGTCATCATACTCATCAACAACCACATCTAAACGACTACCCGCCTCACCTGGTCCACGACCACTCCACCTTCTAGATGGAAAAATCACATCATCATCCGCATTCGCTTCCTCACCCTCACCAAGCGCATCTGCAAGCATAGGAAAAACCTCGAGGAGACAAAGCTCCATATCGTATTGACCTTGGACTATTACACTTCAAGATCGATGAATGTAAACAACACGGCATGCTCGCCTTCAAGTGCACACGGTACACAGTCTGCACATGTTGCAGCTGGATTGTTCAGGAGCAGTTCAGTGGGGAGGGGGAGCATGACGTTGAAGGGGAGAGACAGAGAGATTCAGGGGATACTTTGCCCTTGAGGAAGGAGAAGGAGAGGCCACCATTGACTTTGGTAGAAAAGTGAGCTGGTTTTTCGTTTTTGTTTGTCGTTCGTTGTTCTCACACTTTTTCGCCCTTTCCTTGGATCTTTGCTTGCACCATGCATGTCGTCGTATTTTTGGATGTGGATTGATTCAACCCTCGACCTGGTGGTAGCTCTGCTGGTTTCCGAATCTCCATTCACCAAGTCGACTCTCCTACGTGCTATGTCCTCGCCGATACCGTTTTTTCTCATACATGTTCCACCATTGCAAGAATCTGCTTCTGAGATTGAAGCCGAACAAATTGAGAATATTGGCATGGCCATGTGGAATTCAGCATTAGGGGGGACTCATGGAGTACTTGAAGGGCGAATGGAGGTGCGGTGGGAAAGAGAATTGAATAATGGGGCTGGTAGACCAGGATTGTGGTGGCAAAGGGAAAGGTTGTCAAGTTGGACGCCTGATGCCATGTCTTCTGCAATGACAGACCTTGACGAAGAGTTTGAATTGAAGGCGACTCCTTAGAACGGTTATACATTACATGGTATCCTAAATCTACAAGACTACAAGGGTAACGTTACAACAAATATATAGTAAGACTAGTTGGTGAGCATGTGGTATCAGGCTATAAGGTTCGTTTTGGTGAGATTGTCCCTCATAAGCATATCCTTAACTGTGTTTGACCGTCAGTGACCTGTATTGGCGAATGAGGCAGCAACTGACGATTGGATAAGATGGATTTTGTAGATTTTGTATCCTATAATGCTGTGAGATGACGTTCAGGTGAAAGGTTGATGCGCACATATGGTTACCATCATAAAATGGCAATAAAAGATGCGGGGAAGGGGCGACTTCTCCTTCAGAATACCAGCTGAAATTTATTGTAAGCACAGAACCAGCTAGAAGTAAGGCTGCGACCGACGAAAAAGACAGTCCCATCAGTGTGACCGATCTGTGACCAGATCCCGCCAAGAAAGGGTAAGGCTCGAAAAGGGAAAGGAGGCACCAACAAGGAAAGCCTCACCTGAACAACACGCAAAACAATGTGAACGAGCGCTCACGCAGACGGGGGCGACAAGGGAAACAAACATGCTGCACAAAAAAAACCCACCCACAGAATATGAAGGTGGGAACAGCAGGAACAAAACAGAGGGGGGCAAGGCAAGTGGGAGGAGGAGGGGCGGAATTCAAGTTACCCATACAACACAGGTAGGTTTGCCAATAAACAAATTGGAAAGAAAAATTCGGATCAACTACTCACATCATGGCTTGTGGAGGAGACTGCTCAGGACCATAGAAGGGCGCCACATTCACGACAGGGTCAACGTTTGGCGAGATCACCGACATTGTGCTTGGACTCTGGAGAGGGAATGAGATGAGCAGAAGCCTATCAGCTCAGATGGTGAGAAAGATGTTTGGTGGGCCCCGAATGGACTGACTTACAATGTGCAAGGCTTTATATTTTGTACGTTAATTTACGATGATGCTTCAGGTTGGCATCAGGCTTCAGCCTCGCTTTGGCAGTGAGGTGATCAATCCAGTGAAAACTAGGGTCCATGTCATGTCAGGGTACAGTTCTAGACTGGTAAGTAGTCCGGATTAGCCACCACCAGCAGGGTTCTGACGGGAACTGTCTTTTTCCTCAGCAGGGACCAGCTGGGACCGTCTTTTTGCTGCAAGATGCGTTGAGATCCTCTGCCAATTTTTTTTCCCGCGCTTTGCGAAACCGTCGCAAGCCTCGAAAACGACCAAGAGGCCTCAGATCCTCCGATCCCGACCGTTGTTCCCACAGCATGAGGGTACCACCCTCATACCATATTAGGGAATCTCGCACGATGCGGCTTGAGGCAGCTTATTCTGTGAGATCAAAATGGCATGAGTACTGCATTCACCTTCGTCCACATCTCCAGATGCATCCTTGCTTCAGAAAATGGTCGAATAAGTTTGTGCGTAGTGTGAAACCACATTCTCTCTCTTCGTATAATTCTACTCTACTACCCTCGTTCAATCAAATCGACTAAAATACTCCTACTGGCAACACTGCGCCTTCATCTCTCGTTCTTCGCAACTTCAAGAGTTCTATGAAAAAATCGCTCTAAGTGAAGAGGAAGGAACAAGACTAGGCATTCCAGATGATAGACAAGGGCTAGCACCGTGACCGATGTGCGCCATGCAAACCCGTTGTAACTTGAACCTTCTATCTTGTTTCTGTCCATCCCCAACGAGCTCGAGCAAGGTAATCCTCCTAGGAGGCCGAGGCAAAAAAATACCAATCCTTCGTCATTTTATCATTAAATTCTAATCCCACCTATTCAACTACCAACGCTGTCGATTCACTACCCACCATCTTTTTTTCGCAGTGTTACTACCGACTCAAATGTCTTTCTTTGAAATTGTCTTCCCATATTATCCTCACTTCTTCTTTAAAATTTAGCACAAATTACATTACCTCTGATTTGATGTAGTTTCGTGCATACTATGAATAGGTGATATCCTGTGGTACACTAGTGGACTCAAAATCGACGCTCACTCAGCCTCAAACACTTGTGCAGCGGAGTTGTTTGAATTTGATGGGAATGCTAGATGCCGCTGACATGCCGTCCTTCGGATATCACCGCTTGTGCTTTGTTATAAATGGATCTGACGGCCAGGATCGGTGGATCTGACACCTCTTGAAAACGACGGTCCTTTGCGCATCAAGAGACAGTTCTCAGTTATTTTCTTGACTTCCCGGGCCCAGCTTTGCCTCGATCCCTTGCCCCGATCCCTTGACTGATGATCCCATCCCTCTTTTCATCTTAAGCTGTGTCATTATGTGTATCTAAGGAAGCAGAATGTGCCCTGCCATCTTATCTCCATGTGCACCAGCTATCTCCAGGTTTGGTAAGTCCTCCCTCCCGAAGACCCTACCAAAAATGGATTTACTCTGTGAGTTCTGACTCGAATTTTGTGTTCTTGGGCTTGATTTGACGCTGACTACTACAGGAAGCGCCTCCCAAGTTTACGAAATGGACCGCCCCTCCGTTCAAATTTCAGTTCTGCAGGAAAATCGAGTCTATTAGCAGAAATTGAGCTCAACAAGTGAGTTCCTACTTGTATTTTATGTTCTTGGGCTCTACTTAACAGGATTTATATCAGGAACAACCTTCCGAGTTTGCGAAACATCGCGCCCAACCGTTCAAAGTCGGCGTTCGGTTCTGCAGGGAAATAAAGTCTTTTACCAGAAAATGAGACCAGCAGGTAAGTTCTTGCTTGTTTCTTGTGTTCTTAGGCTCTTTCTAATGAGAATTAGTCCAGGAACGACCAACCGAGTTTACGAAACATGACGCATAAGCGTTCGAATACAGCACTCGATTTTGTGGGGGAATAAGGCCCATAAACAGAAATTAAGATTGACGTGTAAGTTCCCACTCGTTTTTTTACGTTCTTAGGCTCTATCTGACGAGAATTACTCCAGGAATAACCACCCGAGTTTACGAAACATGACGCCCAAGCGTTCGAATTCAGTGCTCGATTTTGTGGGGGAATAAGGCCCATAAACAGAAATTAAGGTTGACATGTAAGTTCCTGCTCGTTTTTTACGTTCTTAGGCTCTATTTGATGAGAATCACTTCAGGAACGACCACCTGAGTTTACGAAACTTGACGCGCAACCGTTCAAATTCGGCGTTCGGTTTTGCGAGGGAATAAGGTCCATTACCAGATATTAGGGTTGACAGGTAAGTTCCTCCTCAATTTCTACGTCCTTAGGCTCTACTTGACCGTAATTACCTCAGGAACTATCTCCCAACTTTACGAAACATGGCGCCTGGTTGTTCAAATTCTGCGGCTGGTTTTGTGGGGGGGATAATGTCCATTGCCAGAAATTAAGACTAACAAGTAGGTTCTTTCTCAATTTTAACGTTCTTGGGCTGTATTTAACGGCAATTACTTCAGGAAAGACCTCCCGAGTTTACGAAATATAACGTCCAACCGTCCGAACTCAGTGTTTGGTTCACTGGTTCAGTGGATAAATAAGGTCCATCACCAGAAATTGAGGCACAAAAGCAAGTTCTTACTCAAAATTTATGTTCTTGGGCTCTAACTGACCGGAATTGCTTTAGGAACGACCTCTTGACTTTACGAAACATGGCGTCCAACCGTTCGAACTCGGTGTTTGGTTCTGTGGATACATACGGTCAATCACAAGAAATTGAGGATAAGGACTAAGTTCTTACTCATATCTTACGTTTTTGGGCTCTATCTGACCGAAATTGCTCCAGGAACTGTCTCCCCAGTTTACGAAACGTTGGGTTTAACCGTTCAAATTCAGCGCTCGGTTTTGTGGAGAATACGGTCCACTATCAAAAATGTAAGTTGACTAGTAAGTTCTAACTTGAATTTCATGTTCTTGTGCTCTACCTGACTGAAATTGCTCCAGGAATTACCTTGCCAGTTTACGAAATGTGGCACCTAACCGTTCAATTTGACGTTTGGTTTTCGTGAGGAAATAAGTCTCATACTGAACAGTTAGGCTGACAAGTAAATTCGTACTCAAATTCTACGTTCTTGGGCTCTACTTGACGCCGATTACTTCACAAATCTTCATGATCAATAAGCAGTAGTTAAGCAGCAGTATCTACGGTACATAGAACTAGCTATTGCTATCTTGCAGTGTGAGCTTCCCGCACTGTTCACATAAATTCAACCGACGCTGTGGTATCTTTTAGTGATTTCATTCACTAAAGGAAAGTACCCTCACATGAGCAGCTTCACATCGCACTGCCTGTGGCTGGTAGGGATATTTCTTGACAATGTCTCTTGCCTACATGATTAATTAGTACTAACTTGAAAGACAAGGTCGTAGAATGCACTCACCCATTGAAGAATCTGCTCTCGCTCCTCTTGAGTTTGCTGAGTGGCATTCTCCAATGAAGCTTCTTCATCTTTGAGGCCCGCGTCAGGCGCGGGGTCACAGGCGGTCGACCTGCAATGAGGAGGTCGATGAGCGGCGGTGCAGGAGGAAGGGCGCGAAAGCACGTGACACCCTCCCAAAAGGGGATGAACCCTGAGGAGACAGTCCGATCACTGAGCGACAGTTCTGCACCCTGACTTGGTGCACATTGGTGCTTGCTGGGTGATGGGACCGTCTATTCTCAGTAAGAAGTCTTGGTGAACCACATACAGAATTTTCTTCTCAGATCTGTCATATTCATGATCAGCAGGGTCAGTCACACCAAGGGGCTGCATCGCCGCTGCGACGGGAACATCCCGAGACATCCCACTCCCCCAACCATGTACTTACCATCAGCAACCCAAATGGGTCAAGTCCGCATTTAGTAAATAGGCTAGGCACCGTCTAAATCAGGAATGCAGATAGAAGAAAATTAGATTACAATGTCCTTGCAACATCTGTCCGATACATGAAATGAAAGTAAGTAGCTACACAATTCTAAAACCCTTGGTGGCTCTTCTTCGAGGGTGATCCCTGTCTAGACAGAGTGGATATTGCTGACATGGCTCGTTTCCGTGCGCGCTGCTCGACTTCCTTATCACTCATCACAACTGGATCCTCTTCCTCTTCTTCAGAGTCTACCATCTCGTCTCAAATGATCTCGACAACATCACTATCCGGGAACTCGTTGAAAACTCTCCACTCGTCAGTCTTGGCAGGAGGTATACCCATCCTAAACTCTTCCCACTTGCTAATGTGTGTCGTTGCCCAGAGATCAAGAGGGATCTCAAGACTTGGAAGCTCCATGGACTTGGTAAGATGGATGTGGTCAATAAATCTATACTTCCAGAATGTATCTGATTGAGGGCACATTGGGCAATTGAGAGGTACATTGGTGCATGGTGTTTGATTTGTGGACGTTAACAGTACTTTACAGTGCCCCACCCATTCCTGCAGGAATCCACAGGAATCCACAGGAATCCTCAGGAATCCTCAGGAATCCACAGGAATGGGACCAGAATACAACAGATACAACACCTTCTCTTTGTGCTAGATACATTTACACTAATATACACTTCTTCACACTGACTTAAAGGATATCAACACTTTCTTATAAAATTTATATATTAAAATTCAAATATACATCTAATTTACTATTTTCTAAGTTAAATGAAGGGGCAGGAAGAAAGGGGGGGAGGGGGAGAGGAAGGAAGGAAGGAAGGGAGGGACAGGGAGTGGTGTGGGGCTGTCATCAGGATAAGGAAGGGATGGAGGGAGGGAGGAAGGGGGGAGGGAGGAAGGGGGGAGGAAGGAAGGGAGGAGGAAGGAAGGGAGGAGGAAGGGGGGAGGAAGGAAGGAAGGAAGTGAGGGACAGGGAGTGGTGTGGGGCTGTGATCAGCATAAGAAAGGGGGAAGAAGGGAGGGAGGAGGGACAGGCAATGGTGTGGGGCAGGCCCTGGGGAGGGAGTGGTGGGAGGGGGACTGAAGGAGGGGGGAGAGAGTGGTGGGGACTGATAAAGGGGGAGGGGGTGGTGCTGGGCCTCATCGTCCATCGTTGTCGTCGTCGTTTTGTCGTTGTCGCGTTGTCGTCGTTGTTTTGTCATCGTTGCGTTGTCGTCGTCGCGTGTCGTCGTTTGGACGTGGACGTTGTCGTTGTCGTTGTCGTGGTCATTGGTGGGGTGCTGCTCGCCGTTTGTTGATCGTGGTGGTGGTGGGCACTCCTGGGTGGCAGTGGGCGCTGGTCGGCGTTGTTTGAGGGTGCTGGTGGGTGCGTGGTGTGTTGTTCGTGGCTGGCTGGTGTGGTGGTCGTGGTTGGAGCCATCATTGGTGCCGTGGGGCCTCGTTTGGTTGGTGACGTGGCATCGCGGCGTTCGCGTGGTGGGCGCTCGTGGATAGTGGTGGGCGCTGGTTGCCGTTGGTTGATGGAGGTGCTCGTGGATGGTGGTCGGCGCTCGTGGATGGTGCTGGCGCCACGTCGTTGTCGTTGTCGTTGTCCGTTTCGTTGCCACGTCGCTGGCCATGGTCGTCGCCGTTTGTTGCTGGGGTGGTCGTGGCCGTTGTTGGTCGTGTGGCGTTGTCGTCGTTGTCGCTGTTGTCAATGTGGTTGGTGGTGGGTGGAAAGGAAAGGGTATTGCATTTGTTTGGTAACGTTGCCGTTGTTTGGTAACAGAAGTAAAATAAACAAACAAAGAACCGGATTCCGTTCCATTCCGTTCCTGTCAGTCCTGCGGAACATTCCGGTGTCAATTCCGGAATGCCCAAATTCCGCCGGAATGGTAAGGCACCGGAATGACAAAAATAGCAGGCCTCCCTGCCAAATTTCATTCCTCCGGAATCCACCGGAATCCGCAGGAATGACCGGATTCCTGCAGGAATTAGGGGGGCACTGATAAGACCTCCGACGTTAATGCGAGCTGATACTTCATGTTCTGGTAGTGGTATTCACAATTCGAGGTGATCTTTGTCGATTTTCCTACCACGTTAAGCTGTGTTTTACATTCGTCTTCACTGCACCATCCACACGGGCTGATGCCAATCTGTAAAACAGAATTACATTAGTCGTTATATGGTTTAAAAACCCGGAGCTTACTTCTTTCCCATCGATTAGAGAGAGATTGGCTACACCGCGTTGGGATTTTAGTATGTGAGCTCCAACGTGATTCCTCATTTCACTAATTCGAAAAATTTCGCCACAGAAGTGGCACGGCTGTCGCTCCTTTCCTCCAAGCTTCACAAGATTCAGCACGGCAGGGATGTCCTTTGGAGGAATGTATAGCGTCAGTGATCCATCTTCCAATAAGCGGTAAGGAAGTTTCTCTGAACCTGGACCCGAAATCTCAGGAAGTGATTTGACAGCCTGAACGAGATTGTCGGAATCAGGAGCTAAGTCATCCCATGCACGTTTGAGAATTTTTTCGAGATCAGGGTGAGCGATCGACCAGATTGGGCGCCCAACAGAATTATATATTATATTCGGCGAGAGCAGGTGAAATATCTTCCCAGATATCCGAGTTGCGACATGTCGTGGAAGTATCGGTCCGTCTCGATTATCCTGAATCATAATGTACTGTTCTAGCCACCACCAAGTAAGATGTGAGTCATTAGATTCCGGCTCCTGTGAAACCAGCTGAAGAAATTGAACTGCTACAGATGTTGCCTTCGGCCCATCTGCATCCAAATCATCCACATCCACGATTGCGCGGTTAATCCCTGAATTTCCCTGCCGAAAATTCAAGCCCTCAACAACAGCCAGACATATCTGATCCCCGATGCGAGTTAGAACCGCACCAAGGTCTCCAGATCTTGCTGTTCCTTCTGTAGCATCCAAATGATCCCCCGACAAGTTCAATCCATGTTCGCGAGCAATCCCTTGAACACGAGATAAGCGCGAAGTTTCAATCTTTGTTTCCTCCCGATCACCGCCAAGTATGGAGCTGATGAGTGTTGGGATGTAATGTTTCTCTCCGTTAACTGTTGAATAATGCACGTCTGACTTCTTTTGAGTAGGATGGGGATTTAAAGTGGTCAGAGAATCTTCAACATTTGAGAGATCCTCGGGATTCACGTCAGTTCCGTTGAACTCAGACTGGTGGCTACCACTTTTATCTATAACCTAGACTTAAGCCTAGAGGGTCATTTCTATAACTTAGACTTAAGCCTAGAGGCCATATCTATAATGCTTAGGATTTTTTGAAAGGCATTTCAAATGTAGGCCTGTGTATTTCATAGTGAATTTTCCATAGATACCCAGCGCATTTTCTGCGAAATTTCAAATGCAGCCCTGGATATTTCATTGTGATTTTTCAATAGATACCCTTGGTATTTCATTGCGATTTTTCAATAGATACCCTGGGTATTTCATTGCAATTTTTCAAATGTATCCCTGGGTATTTCATTGCAAGTTTTCAAATGTATCCCTGGATATTTCATTGCAAAATTTCAATGGATACCTGGCGCATTTCATTGTGATTTTTCAATGGATACCCTGGGCATTTCATTGTGATTTTTCAATAGATACCCTGGGCATTTCATTGTGATTTTTCAAATGTACCCCTGGGTATTTCATTGCAATTTTTCAATAGATACCCTGGGCATTTCATTGTGATTTTTCAAATGTATCCCTGGGTATTTCATTGCAAAATTTCAATGGATACCTGGCGCATTTCATTGCGATTTTTCAATAGATACCCTGGGTATTTCATTGCGATTTTTCAAATGTATTCCTGGGTATTGCATTGTGATTTTTCAATAGATACCCTGGGCATTTCATTGCGATTTTTCAATAGATACCCTTGGTGATTTTTCAAATGTATCCCACATGTCAGGGTCCATGCAATGGGCTTCCATGGAGGGTGGTCACATGACCAATTACCAAAAATGGTCAAAAACGAAAGTTGTAGCCATACACTGTAGCTTCCCGAATCTGTTTGAATTATGTTCTGAAGTGCTCCTGTTGTGGAGATATGAGGTAAAGGAATTTCAAAAGCATCGCGTTTTTTTTGTGTTTTTCTCTATGAAAACAAAACCAAATAACATGATTTCAGTATATTCAGAAAGCTAAAAGAAAGGGCTACAGTCATCCACCTGCTAATGATACACCCAAAATGAGAAATTAGCTTCAACAGATTTGAGCACAACCTTTCTCTACAAAAACTACATGAAAATCTCAGATAAATTCCCATCTATCACTGTACCAAATTTCAGAATGTTTGACCCACATTTCACAAAGAAAAATTAAGATTATGGGTGTATCATTGAGGGGTGTGACTGTATTTGGCTATTTCTGAAAAACAGTCCATTTTGTATGCTCCACAGCTTTGCCAATTCTGCCTCAATTGCATCCAAATTATGTACAGTGGTAGATATGAGTTTGTACTACTTGTTACAACTTGTTTCATAAAAATTGGTGTAGTATTGAGTGAGATATTGGCTAGTCAAAAGTGTATCAAATGGGGGTGGCGTATCATTAAGGGGTGGATGACTGTACAATTATGGTATCGTGGGAAAAATGACCAAAAAAGGAAGGTGCATCCCTTACTATAAGAATCAGATATAGACTACCAAGTTTACTGAAGCAGACAGTGTAAAAGGCAAACTTGGTCATGATGTCAAAAACTGGTCATGTCATGTCAATGAGCTTACAATTATGTCTTGAGATAGGACAGTAGGTATCAATATGAAAGACATAGAATGGCCTTTCCTAATGTGACAGACAACTTGTGCATGATGTCAAATACTAATGCTGCAGCACTGGCAATATGATGGCAATCCTTCAACCTCATCCCCATAACATAGATAGGGCCAAGGGCACCATAAACTACATGTCAACTACAAACTTTTTTAAATGAAAAAGCAGACACTACAAACTCTTCTAATAAAAAAGCGTACACTACAAACTTTTGTAGTCTCAAAAAGCGGACACTACAAACTTTCCTAATGAAAAGCTGCAACACTACAAACTTTTGTAGTCTCAAAAAGCGGACACTACAAACTTTTTTAATGAAAAAGCGCAACACTACAACTTTTGTAGTCTCAAAAAGCGGACACTACAAACTTTTTTAATGAAAAAGCGCAACACTACAACTTTTGTAGTCTCAAAAAGCGGACACTACAAACTTTTTTAATGAAAAAGCGCAACACTACAACTTTTGTAGTCTCAAAAAACGGACACTACAAACTTTTTTAATGAAAAAGCGCACACTACAAACTTTGTAGTCAAGATAACTTTTTGACTCTAACCCTAACTATGTAGTCTAAGTCCACGCTTTTGTAGTCTAAGTTCGACTTTTGTAGTCTTTTGTAGTGTATTAGTAAACTTTGTAGTCTAATTTCGACTTTTGTAGTCTTTTATAGTGTATCAGTAAACTGTGTAGTCTATCAGTAAACTTGGTAGTCTATATCTGATTCTTATAGTAGGGGATGCACCTTCCTTTTTTGGTCATTTTTCCCACGATACCATAATTGTAGCCCTTTCTTTTAGCTTTCTGAATATACTGAAATCATGTTATTTGGTTTTGTTTTCATAGAGAAAAACACAAAAAAAAAAAAAAACCGATGCTTTTGAAATTCCTTTACCTCATATCTCCACAACAGGAGCACTTCAGAACATAATTCAAACAGATTCGGGAAGCTACAGTGTATGGCTACAACTTTCGTTTTTGACCATTTTTGGTAATTGGTCATGTGACCACCCTCCACGGAAGCCCATTGCATGGACCCTGACATGTGGGATACATTTGAAAAATTGCAATGAAATATCCAGGGATACATTTGAAAAATCGCAATGAAATGCGCCAGGGTATCTATTGAAAAATCGCAATGAATGCCCAGGGATACATTTGAAAAAATCGCAATGAAATGCCCAGGGTATCTATTGAAAAATCACAATGAAATACCCAGGAATACATTTGAAAAATCGCAATGGAATACCCAGGGATACATTTGAAAAATCGCAATGAAATGCCCAGGAATACATTTGAAAAATCACAATGAAATACCCAGGGTATCTATTGAAAAATCGCAATGAAATGCGCCAGGTATCCATTGAAATTTTGCAATGAAATATCCAGGGATACATTTGAAAAATCGCAGAAAATGCGCTGGGTATCTATGGAAAATTCACTATGAAATACACAGGCCTACATTTGAAATGCCTTTCAAAAAATCCTAAGCATTATAGATATGGCCTGTAGGCTTAAGTCTAAGTTATAGAAATGACCCTCTAGGCTTGGGTCTAGGTTATAGAAATAAAGTGGTAGCCACTAGTGCAGTGGCATCATGTTCTTTTCATCCCCTTCCGTCAACTTGGCTTCTCGTGTTTCTAATCACCGGCGCAAACGTGAAAATCAAACTATCCGTTGGAACTCTGAAGTAATCCCTCACCTCATTATGCCGTACATGCGGCTTGTTTCTCAGACAGAATCCTTTCGCCAGCCAATTCCTGAGGACGCTCCAGCCACCCTCAACTGCCAGTGTATCACAAGAGCACTTGATGTTATTGTGGTTCGTTTCTGCAGTATGTTTCTCTCCTGATTTCAAGGCACTGAGATACTAACTAGTGTGTTCCAGTTCTTGAAAGGCTGAAACTCCAATTTTGCAATTGTCGACCAGCTGCAGTTCAGCTGCTACAATGCGGATTATTTCCTTCCGCACCATTTGTGCCGTCCCTGGCCGTTGATATTTGAGTTCTGGACTTCGTTTCTTGACTGTTTCTTCATGTTTCCCCCAATGCCACTGCATGGTGCAACACAGTTGAAGAATTTCTTCAAAGTCAAGGTTATAAACTTGATACTCAGGTATTTATTGCATTAATGGCAGGTGAATTCGATCTGACTGAAAGTTCAGGATTCCCTCTGCCGCCAATTTAGTGAAGCCTTGAAATGGTACAACACACTTCAAGATGCTACTACCAAACACGTCGACAATGTCCTCTACCATGTCCGCACGATTAGCACAGGTTATAATGATGGGTCTCTTGTTTCTTTGAATGAATCCACTCCTTGCACCACACAACCGCCTCCTCTCACACAACCACCTCCTCTGCTTGCTAGCACACGACCACCCCCAGTCACCATGGTTGAAATTGAGGATGAAGACGCGCCTTCGAATGTGAATGCAAGACTTTCTCGGCCCTCAACACCCGTTAACAGCTCGCTTCCGAACGCAAGACTTTCTTGGGCCTTGACACCTGTTAACAGTTCAACAGTTCCCCTGTCCACCCCCATCTCTAGGAAGCGACCTCCTCTGCTTGCTAGCACCCGACCACCCCCAGTCACCATGGTTGACATCGAGGATGAGGATGTGCTTCCTAACACAAGACTTTCGCGGCCCTCAACACCTGTTAACAGGTCAACAGTTCCCCCTTCCACCCCCATTTCTCGAAAGCGACATCATTTGGAAGACACTGATGGCTTGAGCACTCCTTTTCCGATGCCAATCCCACATGACTGCCCCAGTGATTATCTTCGTTCACGGTGCCCTTTATGCTTCGGGGGAGATCCAAATCAGAGGCTCAGAGGTGATGTGTAGGTCGTGTTGTTGCTATATTTGTCACTTTTTTGACGGATCCGATTACCAGCCCTGATATTATCGTGTGCGTTGATGCTTGCTTCAAGCAGAAAGAGAATGAAGGACAGTCTGACCCACCTCGTGAGCACCCTCGGAGTGTCTTCATATCAGATGCCACTGCATCAAAAATGGAGGAGTATGTTGAGGGCATTCGTCCGAGCAGGGCTAAGAAGGGTCCGAAACACCAAAAACCATCTGATGACCATCATGACTCAGATGAAGAGGACGGCTATGATGGTCCATTGAAGGTTCCACGGTCTGTGCTGGCTGGCTGTAAGAAGAGCTTTACAGCCGCCAATGAAACACATGAAAAGGCCAGCACACAATTCTTCGCCGTTACTGCGCTCATGGCTCTTCTCTGCCGCCATGACTGGGTTATATGGATCGTCAATATGTGATCTGCCGGGGAGAAGCAGCATTATGCTCTAGTGCTCGTTGAGACTCTCTTCCAACACCTACCTCAGCACTACACGGTCGGTTTGCTTTACGATGTTGGCTGTCAGCTGAGGTCTTATCAGTGCCCCCCTAATTCCTGCAGGATTCCGGTCATTCCTGTGGATTCCGGTGGATTCCGGAGGAGTGAAATTTAGCAGGGAGGCCTGCTATTTTCATCATTCCGGTGCTTTACCATTCCAGCGGAATTTTGGCATTCCAGAATTGTGACCGGAATGGTCCCCGGATTGGCAAAAACGGAATGCAACTGGAATCCGGTTTGTTTGGCACATGCCCATTGCCAAACAATTGTTTGTTTGGCAACAGCTTTCATGCTCATCCAAACACAACCCTCTCTCCTCCCACCACCACCGTCGTCGCTCCACGTAACCGCCCCCCTCATGTTGTGAGTGCCCGCCATGGGCTAAGCGACATGAGGGGGCTCACATCGGCCACCATGCCGCTCACCTGAGATCCAGCAACGTCGCCAACACGACAACGCTGTGCCACGTCACCACGGCACACAAACCAGGTAAGCACCCACAACCCCCTCTCCTCCCTCGTTTCTCAACACAAAAACGAGGTGCCACGTCGCTGACTGCAACGTGGCACCAAAATGACGGCAACAGGTCTCACACCCCACGACGGCACCACCCCAGCACTCCGGAAACAATGTCCAGCGCACACACGAAACACAACAGCACCACCTCGCCCACGAAAACACCCCACCCAGCACCCATGATGGCCGCCCAGCGCCCACGACAGTGCACAACGAGTGGTACCTACCACTTTTATGATAAAACCTGGGCATTTGCCTGCACAGTCTTTTCAATCCCCCCAAGTGAAATATGAAATGAAATGCCTAGGCTATTTCATTCTTGCTTTGCAGCTATTTCATTCCTACCCACCACATTTTTCATTTCTCCTTGGCAATGAAATGCATTTCATTCTTTTGCCTGTGCTTTTTCATAACTTTTTCATTCTTTGCCAACTTTATTTCTTTTCTTTTCATTCTTTGCCAGTATCATTTCATTCTTTTGCCTGCGCTTTTTCATAATTTTTTTTTCATTCTTTGCCAGTCCTATTTCATTCCATTGCCTGCACCTTTTCATAACTTAATATTTCATTGTTTGCCATGTTTAAGGTTAGGGTTGCACTTAAAAAAAATGAAACTCATTTCATTGCACTTCAGTCACCCAGTGCCAACTGACTATTAGTCATGCAAACTCCACGTAAGTTACATGACTAAATGTCATGGACCATATCTATATTCTAGATATATATGGGTCCTAGAAAGCCCTGAAATCTAAAATATATTTTTGACACATGGACCCTGAAATGTCACACAAAAATTATAATGTCTGTGTCACACCACCAAAATATATTTTGCAAGTGAAATGCAGTAAGGATATATTTTTGGTCAGTGGACCCTGAAATGTCACTGTCACACCTTAGAAATATATTTTTGCCCTGGCTTTGCCTTAGGATATATTTTGTGAAACAGATGTGGTAAGGATATATTTTTCTGGTCTGTAGTGGTGTCAGGGGTCCTAGTTTCAGCAAAAAACTTGTGATTTTTTTGCG
>NW_001889887.1:889959-898906 GCF_000143565.1 Laccaria bicolor S238N-H82
GGAAATATATAACATATATGTAGTTGAAAAATATATCTTGGTCCAGGATATAGTTTGAAAATATATCCTGGTTCAGAATGTAGTTGGAAAATGCAAGATATAGTTGAAAAATAATGTATCTTAATTCAGGATAAAGTTGATAAATATATCTTGGTTCAGGGTATAATTGAAATATTCAGGATACAATTGAGAAATAATGTATCTGGGGTGGGATGTTGATTTTCCAGACACAGCATTAGGGTGTTTCACAGTAGGCCAACTGGCAACCAACTTTTGCAAAGTTGGAAGGACGAAGTTTGGCCAACTTCATCAAGTTGGGATCCAAATTGTGGTCCCGATGCCAATTCAGAGCCAACTTTGATCCCAACTTCACCTCTCAACTTCCCATGTGTCCAAAATAGGCAAAAATCTGCACTTGGAAGTGATTTCAAGCACAAATCAGCCCAACTTCATGTTTTTGGCAGTTCCAGGTGTTTCACAGTAGAGTTGGCCAACTTTCCCATCAAATTTGTTGAAGTTGGCCCACAAGTTTGGATCAAAGTTGAAAGCAAAGTTGGCCTACTGTGAAACACCCTATGGAGAGGAAAGCTGGTAAGTTGGTTGTTGTATTTGGAAGTGTTCCTCTTGCTAAACTAAAGTGATGGAGTTGTTTGGGGTGGGATGTCAAAAGTTCTCTAATGCAGACTGTATCCATAGTGTCATTTGAAGTGGATAAGAAGGGAACCATATAAAATACAAAGAAGAACCCCATATTATGACATGGTGAACAGAATTTGTTAGAGGAGAATGGAATTTGTTGTCCATAAATTTACAATCAAGAGTCAAGGGAAAGAGAAAGAGAGAGAGGAGGAGAGGGAGAGGAAAGAGAAAGAGAGAGACAACAAAGTACTTTGTCAACTCTGACTAGCTAAAAAATTGTGTAATGTGAACTATATTCATAGTGTCATTTGGTGGATGATAGTTAGGCAACTCAGATGTTATGGAAGGGGGTGTGGCGAAATAGCTTCAATATAGCAGCATGGTGCTGTATTAAGAACAATTCTAGATGTTTCTGAACTTGTTGATGAAGAAGCACTCATATGACACCACCATGTCCCCACCTGAGGTAGAAGTCAATCATAAGTCGACAAGAAAGTATCACCCTCTTCCGAAACAAGCAGAAGTCAAATGTTCAAGATGGGATGTCGGTTTGCCAAACAGATCAGCATAGAGATGCTATTGATGCTCCTTATTGCTACCTACATACTGGGAGCACAAGCCAAACATAGTGCCAAAACCCCTGGAAGTCATGGCAGAATCTTCCAGAATATATACCCCAGACAGCAAAAAGTCACAAGTTTTTTT
Organism: Laccaria bicolor S238N-H82; assembly: GCF_000143565.1. Classification (NCBI taxonomy): domain Eukaryota; kingdom Fungi; phylum Basidiomycota; class Agaricomycetes; order Agaricales; family Hydnangiaceae; genus Laccaria; species Laccaria bicolor. Next base: position 891,304 of record NW_001889887.1, read on the forward strand.
GCTAAAACTAAGACCCCTGACACCACTACAGACCAGAAAAATATATCCTTACCACATCTGTTTCACAAAATATATCCTAAGGCAAAGCCAGGGCAAAAATATATTTTTAAGGTGTGACAGTGACATTTCAGGGTCCACTGACCAAAAATATATCCTTACTGCATTTCACTTGCAAAATATATTTTGGTGGTGTGACACAGACATTATAATTTTTGTGTGACATTTCAGGGTCCATGTGTCAAAAATATATTTTAGATTTCAGGGCTTTCTAGGACCCATATATATCTAGAATATAGATATGGTCCATGACATTTAGTCATGTAACTTACATGGAGTTTGCATGACTAATAGTCAGTTGGCACTGGGTGACTGAAGTGTTTCATTGCTTCTCTAAGCCTTTTCATAACTAGACACATTATTTGTTTGTAAATAATAAACATATGTATTCTCAAATTATTAGCTATAGTTTGACCTAATCAACCCCTGGCTTGTGATCTTTACATTTGTTTGTATTTGAGGCCATAATCTAACTTAATTGAGCAATAAACATGTAAATTGAGGCAACTAAAAGATCACATGTCTTATATTTTGATCCCATCATAACCAAACAAATACATAAGTTATGAAAAAGCACAGGCAAATGAATGAAATAAGACTGACAAAGAATGAAAAAAATTATGAAAAAGCGCAGGCAAAAGAATGAAATGATACTGGCAAAGAATGAAAAGAAAAGAAATAAAGTTGGCAAAGAATGAAAAAGTTATGAAAAAGCACAGGCAAAAGAATGAAATGCATTTCATTGCCAAGGAGAAATGAAAAATGTGGTGGGTAGGAATGAAATAGCTGCAAAGCAAGAATGAAATAGCCTAGGCATTTCATTTCATATTTCACTTGGGGGGATTGAAAAGACTGTGCAGGCAAATGCCCAGGTTTTATCATAAAAGTGGTAGGCACTAGTGGCACAACGGCACACTGCATCCACGAAAACTCCCCACCGCCCATGAAAACGCCCCAGCGTATACGAAAACAACATGCTGCCCACGAAACGAAGCCCCAGCGCCCACGTACACCACCAATGGATGCGAAACAACATCCTGTGGACACGAAACAGCACCCAGCGCCCACGTACACCGCCAGCGCCCACGAAACGACACCCAGCGCCCATGCCGACGCCTAACGTCCACAACGCAATGCCCAGCAGACACAGCGCCAACGAGGACGACAGCACGCGAGGACGACGACATGCGAAAACGACGACACGACGTGAGGACGCGTCGACGATGCGTGCCAACGAGACCACTCCCTCCCCCTCCCCTGCTGCTCACCACTCCTTCCTCTCCCTACTGCTCACCCACCACCCACCATCCCCTTCCCCCTCCCTTACTCCCCCTCCTTTCCTGCTCACCACTCCCTCCCTCTCCCTACCCCCTTCATTCCCTACCCCCTCCCTTCATTCCCTACCCCCTGTCTTCATTCCCTCATTCCCTACCTCCCCTCTCCCTCACTGCCCCTCCCTTCAGTTCTTCCCCCCCCTCTAGTTCTTCATTCCCCCCCACTCCCGAGCACCTCTACCCCTCCACTCCTTCCCCCTCACTCCCTCCACTTTTCCCCTCTCCACTCCACTCCTCCCCCTGCCTCCACTCCTCCCCCTCCCTCTATCTAGATTCAATGTAGATAAATTCCATCATGTATTTTTAATAAATGAGTTTGAATGAATCTTCCCTCTTTAAGTATAAATGTCCTAAGGAATCCTAAGATCAAGTTGTCAGCAGAAGGCCTGAGTTAGATTCAGTCACATAATATCTCCTTACTTTGTCCAAGGTCTGATCAGAACTAATACTGAAAACTGATCAGCTTAAAAAGTACTGAGAGAAGTATGCAGAAGTGTGTATTGGTGTAAATGTATGTTGTATCTGTGATTTTACTTCTTTTCCAGTCCCATTCCTGTGGATTCCAGTCCCATTCCTGCGGATTCCTGTGGATTCCTGTGGATTCCTGTGGATTCCGGCGGATTCCTGCAGGAATGGGAGGGGCACTGTAAAGTACTGAAGTGATGTTGCATCATGTGTTCATCGCCTAGTTTTTGTACTCTAGAATAATCATAAAAACCGGGATAAAAGCCCAATTTTTTGCTTGTATAATTGTACATGTTGTTAGTCCCTGCCTAATTCTAAGATTTCAAGGGTAGGGAGTGAATACCTGCTGAGATATAAGCCATTCAAGAAATCTACTGATACAATTTGTGCATGTTCATTTTGTACTTGTTTGTCCAGGCCTTTCACCCTTAGTCAATGATTGCTTGCTGCGCTCGCAATTACCCCCCTGACCAGACCCCTGATTATTACACGTCAAGCTTGATAAATTTGAACAACGCGGCACGCTCGCCTTTGAGTGTGCGTGGTACACAGCATGTTGGAGCTGGATTGTCCAGGAGCAGTTCGGTGGGGAGGGGAAGCCTGGCTTTGAAGGGGAGACATGGGGAGATTCAGAGGATGAGTTTGCCTTTGGAGAAGGAGAGGCCACCATTGACATTGGCTGAAAAGTGAGTTGGTGTTTCCCTACTTTTGTTTTTGTTTTTTGTTCTCACCTTTTCTTTCTGGGTTGTATTTTTGGACGTGGATCAAGGATGGGGATCAACCATTCATCAGCAGCATTGAGCACTCATTCACCCATAGGCCCCTGTCTGGATTTCTCTTTTACGAATGTATACCCATTGGTGAAGCCTTTGCAGTGTTGAGGAGGATCAGGCCATCTTTGCCCCTCCTCGTTTGACGCAGCAAGCCACCCATGAACTATTAAACAATGGGCACCAGCCCTAACACTCTTTCCTCCCATATCATCACTCCTCTGCATGTCGACATCCATACTTTCTTCTCTGGAGGTTCTAGGAGCAACTTGTGCACCAAACCAACCCAGGCTCACTCTGCTTTCTCTTTACCCCAACTCAGCTCTTTTGACTCCTTGATTGAGAAGTCATTGAAGCAGGGAGTTACCAAGCATTCCCAATGCATTCGCCCTACCCATGATTTGGTTGGTGTTCGTGAAACACCCTATTCTTTAACCTGTCCTTGTCCTACTGCTCCTCCTCACGCTCCTCCTTCCCATATCTGGTTCCCACCGAGGATTGGACCTGAGCCTTGCCATGTTTTGGTTGGCATTGGTGTTGTCAGCACAGGCAGCCCCTTGACTTGTCTCTGTCACCAAGCACTGCTTCCTTCACTTCAACATATGGGGCTTTCACCCAGGGTTACAGGGGAAGGCAGGGTGTCGATCAAACTGTTGCAAGGCTAGATCCATGACCTCTCACTTTCTAGATACTCATTGAGTTTTGGGGCTTTCCAGATGAGGGCTGCTATCAAAGAGTTTGCCAAGGATTGGGTCCTCACATCCATTAATGCTATGGCGGGTTTCCACTTTACCATATGATCAAACCATGGGTTTTCTCATCTGGGTCTTTTGTTGCCCTATCTCTCTTTCACAATTTGCTTGTTGATCTCATTCTTAACCTCCTAACTAATACTTCCTCGACAGACATGCAGAACTCCTCCATTTTATTGCCCAAAAAGAGTCCAAATGCCTCAAATTACAATTGCAGCTGGCTGTTCACGAGGAGGAGGAGTTTCAGTGTACATTATAATCTTCTTTTTTCCCCAATGTCAATCGCTCACCGTGGTGCATACACAGTAAAATGTAAATGGGAATGCATCGTAAACCGAGGCTTCAAAAAGTCGCAATCCCCTCCAGACGCTGTGTCAAGGACACCCCAAAGTACTATCACCAACCCTGCATCCGCTGTTGTAGCTGGCCTCACAGGCCCTGTGGTGCTAGACGGAATTAAAGAGGGCATGCACCGATTCTTGGCTGCTGGCTTATCTATCACTGATCCAATTTCAACCCCCAGCTCCCCATCCCCAGTATCAGCTTCTACTTTGCCCCTTTCAGGCCAACAGAGTTTGCCACTATTGGCAGAACGAAGCTCACTGCTATCTGGAGGGCCAACGGTGCCGAGATGGCGGACTCACACAAGGGAGAAGGAGAGTCTTTCTTCAGTGTCAACGCATGCTACTGCTACCAGTGCGACAACGTGGTATTCGCAGTGCTCGAGCTCAACAGCTGCATCGTCTTTGGGCGGCAAGGAGTTGGGAGGCGATGATGTTAGGGAGGGTGAAGAATTGCTTGGGGAAAGTGATAGCTTTTGCACAGCCCCAGAGTTGATGGTACATGATACAGGTGCGACTCTGACCATGAGTCCGAACTCTGCTTTCAAGCACAAGGAACAGCAGCAGGGTGCGGTGGAGCCACAGCAGCCCATTCCAGGGGAGCCTCAACTGCAAGGAGCCTGACAAGGAGGAGAAGGAGTTTGACAAAGCGACCTTTACATCTAGCTTGGACTTATCCCCAAGTGGGGGAGCCAAAGTCCGCCAGTGAAAATCAAAAGATGTCGTCCCCCTGCATTGGAGCAGTGGGTTGTCGGCCATCAAGCCTGTGTTGATGGCAAACACCACTACTGTGAGTTCAGTAGGGAGCTCAAGAGTACTGTCACTGCTCCCTGAGCTTGAGGGTGGCAGTAGTGGCAGGGAGAAGATGAATGGGAATATGCGGGTGACAATCAACAGGAATGGACATGGGTATGTGGCACAGTCCGATGGCAGGTTTGGGGTGGTGTGAATGGGATGGGTTCTCTTCCTCCCCCCTCATCTATCCCTGGCCTGGGTGTCTTGGCGGGTGGAGGTGCGTTGTGGATGGGTAGTATGGGTAAGAAGTTGGGGGAGTTGAGGGATAGTCCCACATATGTATTTTCAATTGGACTCTTTTTCTTCTTAGGCCAGTCTGCTTTTCAATGCACAAAAGGGTCCCAGGTCTTGGTTCAACCTTCATTTCTCTGGCTTTCTTTTTGTCTCTCCTGGTTCCTGACTGTGATGTTGATGTTGTCTATTTCGAGGTCTTTATCATGCCCCACTGATTCCTGCCGGATTCCGGTCATTCCTGTGGAATCCGGTGGAATCCAGAGGAATCAAATTTGGCAAAGAGACCAGCCAAAATGTCATTCCGGGGGACAAATATTCCAGTGGAATGATGTCATTCCTGATTAGTAGCCAGAATGGTCCCCGGAATACACAGAAGGGAATGGATAAGGAATGCAATAACCGGAATACACATTAGTAATTAATAATAAACATTAATAACAATTTTCACGTCGAGTGTCGGCAAACACCGATGTTCGATTTGGCATCATCAGTAATCAACAATCCCCAACACTCCTCTTCTCAACAACACCATTGTCGCCAACGGCCACCACAAGCCACCACCGCTGTCACTGCCCACTACTGTCACCGCCCACCAGTATTACTGACCGCCCATCACCACGATGGCACACCAACCACACCGACAACGACGTGGTAGTCCAAGGTGACCAAGCGCCTGCGTGTCGACAACGACATGGCACGTAAACGGTACGACAACGACGTGGCACATAAACAGTACGACAACAACAACAATGTAGTCACCACCCACCATCACGATGGCACACCAACCACACCGACAATGATGTGGTAATGCCAGGTGACCAAGCGCCCACCTGTCGACAACGACGTGGCATGTAAACAGCACGACGATGACGACGTGGCACGTAAACAGCACGACGACGACGACGTGGCATGTAAACAGTACGACAATGATGTGGTGCATAAACGGTACGATGACGATGTCGCATAACGGTGAGTGTATCAAGTACCTTCCCCCCACATCGTTTTCACGCACACCCAGAAACGACCACTATCGCTTAGAAACAACCTCCACCAGCCATCACCGCCCACTCATGATGCAAACGGACACGCAACCACTCACAAACGACCGCCACCGCCCACGAAAACGACACCACCGCCCAGGGACGACCACCACCAGCTACTACCGCCCAGAAACAACTACCACCAGCCACCACTGCCCACAAATGATGCCCAGCGCCCACTAACAGACACAGGTGACGACGACGACCCAACAACGGCGACCTCCCACCACCTATGAATGACCACACCACCCCCCTACTGCTCACGAGCGATGATAACACTGGTGCAGGTGAGTATACCAACGAACCTCCCCATCACTTTTCTCACAACCAGATGCAGGGGCCGCGTCGCTGTAGGTGACGTGGCAACCATACTACGAGCAACCCACTACAAGTGACAATGGCGGCAACAAGTGTATGTGCGACGACGATATCATCATCATCGTGCTCTCTAGGGGCTGTTTCATGAAACAGTATGTTCCCCCATCTGTCCTCGCCCACTCAACTTACATTACACCACCAGATCAATCTCAGCGGCTACGGTCACATCACCCCACCATGATCAATGTACGACAACAACCATGGATGACGAACAACGACGATGGACGACGAACGGCAACAACCATGGTTGATGAACGACAACAACCCCGGACGACGATCAATGGCAACCACGGAGGGACCAACAGCCAAGTGAACAATGAAGGACAACATGATGACCAACCACGAACATCAACGATGGACGGAAACAACGATGTATAAGATGATAGATGACAGCGATGATTGACAACGATGATGACAGACACGTTCAATGTGTCTGTCATCGGCCGCTGCTGTTGCCGTCACCCATCGTCTGTCGTCATTCCTCATCCTTGTTTGTCGTCATGTGAAGTTGTAGTTAGTTGCATATTGTAGTTATTAGTGTACGTATAGCAGGTGTTAGTGTACTTGTAGTTTTTCCTAGTAGATAATATGACATCATTATCTATTTCCAGAATTTCGGCTGATCCCAAACCCTCAACCCAGGTGAACTGTTTGGTTCTTTCTTCCTTTCCCCCACCATCTGTCGCCTCTGCACCTTCATACCACAGTGTCATTATCCACTCCCACCCACAATTCATGTCATGCGAACTGCGCTCATCACGTGTTGGGGCTGCTCCTACCACTCCTACCACCCTGGCTGCCCTGCGAGCACCCCGAGGCCGCAAGCGGCTGCAGTCAAATGCCGAGGACACCGTGCCAAAATGCAGCAAGATGGATACCACCCAGGATGACCAGAACAGTGACGAGGACAACAGCAACAGTGAGAACAACGATAACAACAAGTCCAAGAAAGCACCGGTGAAGGGAAAGGGCAGGGGAAAGGTCTCGGCAAGAGGGAAAAAAAACAAGTGCGTGGCTTTGCCCTTCCCCCCCTGTATTGGCTAACCACCCACCCACCATTTCGTAGGAAAACCGCTGCCCAGCGGGCAGCTGAGGATGAGGTCGAAAATGCAAAAGGCACACCTGCCCACAGTACTTTACAGTGCCCCTCCCATTCCTGCAGGATTCCGGTCATTCCTGTGGATTCTGGTGGATTCCAGAGGAATGGGACCGGAATCCACAGGAATCCGCAGGAATGGGACCGGAATCTGCAGGAATGGGACTGGAATAGAAGTAAAATCACAGATACAACATACATTTACACCAATACACACTTCTGCATACTTCTCTCAGTACTTTTTAAGCTGATCAGTTTTCAGTATTAGTTCTGATCAGACCTTGGACAAGGTAATGAGATATTATGTGACTAAATCTAACTCAGGCCTTCTGCTGACAACT
>NW_001889887.1:898969-922614 GCF_000143565.1 Laccaria bicolor S238N-H82
GAGGGACATGGATCACAGAGGCATTGATACAGGCACAATTTCGCAGGGAGCGACAGACAGGAGAAGTGCACATGTGATCTCCATTCACATGACTGTCCATGTGAGGTCGTGGCAGTTGAAGATGAGATCAACGATGTTTGGCATCATTGATGTTGTTATCTGGTCTTTTCCAAGTGTCCGCAACTAGACATAACTGAGTGAAAATTGGAATATCTGACCCAAGGCCAAGATATTTTGGAGGCTTGAAAGACCAGTTAAGACTGGTTATGACTGGTTTTAGCTTGGTCTTTGAATTTTCAAAATCTGATGGACTGTAGACTGAACTGCGGTTATGGTCTTCATCAGTCCTCATTATTTGCGGTCCTGATCAGTTAGACAGTACTTTACAATGCCCCTCCCATTCCTGCAGGATTCCGGTCATTCCTGCGGATTCCGGTGGATTCCAGAGGAATGGGACCGGAATCCACCAGAATCCGCCAGAATCCACAGGAATCCACAGGAATCCACAGGAATCCGCAGGAATGGGACTGGAATCCGCAGGAATGGGACCGGAATCCACAGGAATGGGACTGGAATAGAAGTAAAATCACAGATACAACATACATTTACACCAATACACACTTCTGCATACTTCTCTCAGTACTTTTTAAGCTGATCAGTTTTCAGTATTAGTTCTGATCAGACCTTGGACAAAGTAAGGAGATATTATGTGACTGAATCTAACTCAGGCCTTCTGCTGACAACTTAATCTTAGGATTCCTTAGGACATTTATACTTCAAGAGGGAAGATTCATTTCAACTCATTTATTAAAAATACATGATGGAATTTATCTACATTGAATCTAGATAGAGGGAGGGGGAGGAGTGGAGGCAGGGGGAGGAGTGGAGGGAGAGGGGAAAAGTGGAGGGAGTGGAGGGAGTGAGGGGGAAGGAGTGGAGGGGTAGAGGTGCTGGGGAGTGGGGGGAATGAAGAACTAGAGGGGGGGAAGAACTGAAGGGAGGGGCAGTGAGGGAGAGGGGAGGTAGGGAATGAGGGAATGAAGACAGGGGGTAGGGAATGAAGGGAGGGGGTAGGGAATGAAGGGGGTAGGGAGAGGGAGGGAGAGGGAGGGAGTGGTGAGCAGGAAAGGAGGGGGAGTAAGGGAGGGGGAAGGGGATGGTGGGTAGTGGGTGAGCAGTAGGGAGAGGAAGGAGTGGTGAGCAGCAGGGGAGGGGGAGGGAGTGGTCTTGTTGGCACGCATTGTCGACGCATCATTGCATCATGTCGTCGTTTTCGCGTGTCGTCGTCCTGGCATGTTGTTGACCTTGTTGGCGTCGTGTCCGCTGGGCGTTGCGTTGTGGGCGTTAGGTGTTCGCATGGGCGTCGTTTCGTGGGCGCTGGCGGTGTACGTGGGTGCTGGGTGCTGTTTCGTGTCTGCGGGGTGTTGTTTCGTGTCCGTTGGAGGTGTACGTGGGCTCTGGGCTTCGTTTCGTGGGCGGCGTGTAGTTTTCGTATACACTGGGGTGTTTTCGTGGGCGGTGGGGAGTTTTTGTGGACGCGGTGTGCCGTTGTGCACTGTCGTGGGTGCTGGGCAGCCATTGTGGGTGCTGGGTGGGGTGTTTTCATGAGCGAGGTGGTGCTGTCGTGTTTCGTGTGGGCACTGAACGTTGTTTCGGGAGTGCTGGGGTGGTGCCGTCATGGGGTATGAGACCTGTTGCCATTGTTTTGGTGCCACGTCGCAGTCAGCGATGTGGCACCTGGTTTTCGTGTTGAGAAACGAGGGGAGAGGGGGTTGTGGGTGCTTACCTGGTTTGTGTGCCGTGGTGACGTGGCACAGTGTTGTGGTGTTGGCAACGATGTTGGATGTCGGGTGAGCAGCGTGGTGGTCGATGTGAGCCCCCTCATGTCGCTTAGCCCATGGCAGGCACTCACAACGTGAGGGGGGCGTTTACGTGGAGCGACGACGGTGGTGGTGGGAGGAGAGAGGGTTGTGTTTGGATGAGTGTGAAAGCCGTTGCCAAACAAACAATTGTTTGGCAATTGGCTTGTGCCAAACAAACGGGATTCTGGTGGCATTCCGTTTTTGCCAATCCGGGGACCATTCCGGTCACAATTCTGGAATGCCGAAATTCCGCCGGAATGGTAAAGCACTGGAATGATGAAAATAGCAGGCCTCCCTGCTAAATTTCACTCCTCCAGAATCCACAGGAATGACCGGAATCCTGCAGGAATTAGGGGGGCACTGATAAGACCTCGAAACGACGCCCAGCGCCCATGCCAACGCCTAACGTCCACAATGCAACGCCCAGCGGACACGACGCCAACAAGGACAACAACATGCCAGGACGACGACACGCGAAAACGACGACACGACGTGAGGACGCGTCGATGATGCGTGCCAACAAGACCACTCCCTCCCCCTCCCCTGCTGCTCACCACTCCTTCCTCTCCCTACTGCTCACCCACTACCCACCATCCCCTTCCCCCTCCCTTACTCCCCCTCCTTTCCTGCTCACCACTCCCTCCCTCTCCCTCCCTCTCCCTACCCCCTTCATTCCCTACCCCCTCCCTTCATTCCCTACCCCCTGTCTTCATTCCCTCATTCCCTACCTCCCCTCTCCCTCACTGCCCCTCCCTTCAGTTCTTCCCCCCCTCTAGTTCTTCATTCCCCCCACTCCCCAGCACCTCTACCCCTCCACTCCTTCCCCCTCACTCCCTCCACTCCCTCCACTTTTCCCCTCTCCCTCCACTCCTCCCCCTGCCTCCACTCCTCCCCCTCCCTCTATCTAGATTCAATGTAGATAAATTCCATCATGTATTTTTAATAACTGAGTTGAAATGAATCTTCCCTCTTTAAGTATAAATGTCCTAAGGAATCCTAAGATTAAGTTGTCAGCAGAAGGCCTGAGTTAGATTCAGTCACATAATATCTCCTTACTTTGTCCAAGGTCTGATCAGAACTAATACTGAAAACTGATCAGCTTAAAAAGTACTGAGAGAAGTATGCAGAAGTGTGTATTGGTGTAAATGTATGTTGTATCTGTGATTTTACTTCTATTCCAGTCCCATTCCTGTGGATTCCAGTCCCATTCCTGCGGATTCCTGTGGATTCCGGCAGATTCCTGCAGGAATGGGAGGGGCACTGTAAAGTACTGCATCTGTGTGGGAGGAAGATGAAGTTGGAAAGGTTACTCATATCCTTCTGGTAGGTTTCATCAGTTTTATATTCTGTCACTTGTTAAACTATTATTAGGAAAATGATCGTGATACTGTTGTCGCATCCGCAATACCTCCATCATTCCACCGACATTCTGCTTCTCTAGGTTCTCACTCAGGATCTGTTCCTGGCTCTGCTTCAGTTATGTCTGGATCACGCTTGTCTTCTGTTTCAACAGCAGTTATTTCTCTTTCTGCTGACTCTCCTGAGGCTGTGGGTGGTCCATCTAAGCTTTCAAAGGAGGACAAAGTCCTTCTTTTAGAATACCTTGGAATTGATTGCAAGCTTCCATCTCTTGGGCCAGCAGGCCTCCCTTCATCTTATCAGAAGTACAAAGCTATTACTGATGCTACTCCTCGGGTTCTTGCCTTGAGTAAAGATCAGGAATGGAAGCAACAGTTTGGTGATAGCTGTCCTTGGAATCGTACTATTGTAGACTTTATCAATATCTTCATTGCAAAGTCTCAGTTCTACCAAGTTTGGAGGCCACTATTCCTCCAAGCTGCACTCTATCCTGATCTGACTGCTTGGCTTAATCGACACAAGGATCGTCTTTTGAGTCAAGAACTCTGGGGAGACACTGCTAAACGAGCAATCACATTTGTTGATTTGAGGAGATGGTTGAAAGAAAGAGATCGGGAGGCTGAAGTCAAGAAGTTTGAGGGAAAGGGAAAGAAGAAAGCTCCTCCAAGCCCAAACAAGCCCAAGCCGAAGAAGCATGATGACAGAGATAAGACTCTGGTCAAAAGGAAGCATAAGAAGATTACGAATCACTCGGATTCAGATGAAGAGGCTGTGTAAGTAAAATTCAATGATTCTTCTCTCTTTTCAGGTATCTTTAACATTTAAGAAAATTATAGTTCTGTTAGGTCATGGATATCATTCACCTTGTCTGCCTTATTGCTTGTATCACGTTCATGGTTTTTTGTCTGGTTCTTGATCTGGTTTAATCTGGTTTCCTATACATATGCTGCTCCCTCACAACAAGCCTTTCCAAATATTTCTTTCAATACTTTTGTTGCTGCAATTACATCAAGCTTTGGCTCCAATATCTCATTAGCAACTGTCCTGGCAATTCTGTTTACATTGACTGAAAATCCAGATTTGTTAAATCTGCATTTTCATCAACAACATCCTGAATTCTCTGGTGAAAACAGAGTACAAGTATCAGGATGGATAATTGCTCTGGTCAATGCACTGATGGCCAAACTTGGTACAAAGAGAACAGAAACATTGTTCTCTCAGAAAGAAGTTTTGCAGAATCTGGATGAGAAAGAGAAAATTAATAGCCTTGCAGGAAAGCTTGACAAATTGGCCAATACATTAACCTTATCCCCATATAATGCTGAGGGCAACTATAAGGGAAATTTGCTTCCTGTATCAGGTGCTAAGATTGAACCAACTTGCATGATCTGCCCAACTTCATTCATATGTGGAACTCAAGATTGTCAAGGACGGTCTTTGGTTCAATCTTCACAAGATCGTGATATTCCAATAGTAACTTTAATTAAAGGACACACCATCTACAAAAAGGTGCCAGTTCTTACTGGACGATGCCCAAGATGCAAAACATTATATTCAGCTGATCATGAACGATTTGAAGATACATCAACTGCTCAAAGCAAATTAAAACGTGTCTATCTTAACTCAGCAAAATATATAAAGGTTGGCAAGAGACTATGGGTTGATCAGTTATTTTCAACATCAACAATAAATGCAATGTATAACTTCCATGCTTCAGCATATGCATATGCAGAGTACTGGAATAATACCTTTGGAACAGATTCAACCTCAGTGACACGTGCTCAGATTTGGCAAGCTTTTGTTCAACAATCTGTTCGCACAATAGCTGAGGAATCCAAGATTGATGTTGAGTTTGATGATGCCCTGAATATCAAAGAAGTTACTACTGCAGCCTTTTCACTGTTAGGTGAAAATGGAATCATCCGTGCTGCAGACAACCATGCATGTAATGAGTGTACTCAGAAACAGAGAAAGACTAGTGATGTTGTTGATGTAGTTTTCAATGATCCAGCAGCAGTTGTTGGTGTTGATGCAACAGATGATGATATACCTGCATTGGTCACAGCTCATGAGGAACCAGAAGTTGATCTACATCAAGGTGATGAGATGGATATTGATGATATTCGTGATACCAATTTGGTTACTCTTGATGGTGTTGTAATGGGCCCTCAGGTAAATGAATTGATGATATTCTAGAAACTCTATTAATCATAATTGTTTGACAGTGTTGTGCTTATGATGACTGTTCAAATGATCTCTCTCATGCTCGAGGTGGATCTTTATGTGATATACATCACAATATGCTTGCTTCACAATGCTTAGTTCGGGATTGTCATAATCAGATACACTTGCCTGTCAGGAACATCAACCACAATGGAAGAAACATTCTAAAAACAGCAACCGCCAAAATCAATCTGGAGTTCGTAGAATGTTACAAAGGCCTGCAGAGAATCATCCTTGGCAACCTAACCGTAGAGGGGCAAATCCACAACAACATGATGATCCAAATGCTGATCCACCTCCCTCAAAAAACTACTTTAGTCCAGATCGGTTTTATTGTGTTGAAACTATCTGTGCTCCTTGTGGGGTGGTTATTGCCTGGACTAAATTTGACAAGTCAGAATCACCAACAAATATACTAAACTTCTTGGGATCAGTATATCCAACTGAAGAGTCACGGCCTGCCTATATCTGCATTGACAAAGCCTGCCAAGTTCTTCAAACTGCAGTAGCTAATGGAAGCTGGGAGATCTGGAAAAAAACCACCAGATTTATTGTTGATTCTTATCATTACATCAATCACCAAGTGACAGATTATCTCTGCCGAAAATACTGTAATCCATCACCAGGAGATGGATCTGCTCCAAATCTGGTAGTTATGGCCTTTGACAAAAAAGGGAATCCATATGTAAAATGGGCATTCAATACACAGGTATCTATCATTCAAATCTATACTGATTTTCCAGCCACTAAGATCAATATTTAAGGTTTGTGAACAGCTCAATGCATGGCTTGGTGGATATCAATCAATTCTCAAACACATGACCCCAGGCAACTTTAACTGGTTTTTGCACTCTATGTTATTTTATCATACCAAATATGTTCTCTGAAAACAGCTGGTGAAGAAAAAGAGAGAAGAAGAAGCAGAGGAACTGAAGAGACAGCAGGAAGAGGATGCCAAAGAAGAGGAAGGCTTGGGATTGGATGAGGAAATTGTAGAAGAGGATGAAATTGATGAGTAAACAATGATTGGCTTGAGAAACTGACCTAAATAAATGTAAAAATAGCAAGGAAAGATGAGAGAAGTGTATATAGTTCTTTAAAAAATAGCAAGGGAAGAGGAGAGAAGTGTATATAGTTGTGTAAATGTACAATATGATGCTTATTGTGTGTCCATTCCACTGGAATGAAGTCTTTATTAAGCCCTTGGCTCCAAAATATTCATTGAAGTTCATTCCTGTCTATTCCTGTGCCATTCCTGTCTATTCCTGTGGATTCCTGTGCCATTCCTGCAGATTCCTGTCTATTCCTGCGGATTCCTGTGCCATTCCTGTGGATTCCACTGGAATCCAGTGGAATGCCTTCATTCCTGCAGGAATCAGTGGGGCATGACGAAGTACTGTCTATTTCTGTATACAGATTCACCAAAAGTTCAAAACAAGCATCTGTGCTACTGTCAGACATCTCACAAAGCATCACCTCCACATGGAATGCTCCCACCATGCCGATCGGGTCAGCTCCACCAATCTCATGTACGCTGAGCATGCCTCTACCTACCTTGCCTCTACCCCCCCCCCCCTCCTTGACAATGACAGACAATACTATATGCATTGCAAGCATTATGACCCCTGATTCCATGAAACCGCACCCAACGACCTTGATGCCCTCCTGGCCGGACAGGGGTATGAAACCTTCAAACAAAGCGACAACCACATCCTCAAATGCCAAGACTCAAGATGAAGACGAGGAATGGAATTGGTAGAGCCCCTCCCTTATTCAAGCCCTCTTGCTCTTCCTTTCCTCTTTACTGTCATCTCTGAGCCTTTTGAGTAAATGACTATATTTTTCTATGCCAACTTTGCAATCACCCCAATTTCTTGCCTCTGGCATGGTAGTTTTCTTTCGCCTTGCTGATTTTCTCAATCTGAGTTTGCATGAATATGTTCTCACACCTCCCCTCTTCTAGGGAATATTTGTGGATTGGGCGGTACCATTTACAATGCCATGATTGAGATTTCAATGTTCAACATTTAGCAAAAACATACCATTGCTTTCAGGTGGCTCCTATAATTACAAGCCAATGCCTGCTTGTCAGAAGCCTGCAGTGCTCAAGGGCCCCAGGAATATGTTACACTAACTACTGAAAAACCAAATAAGAATCTATAATATTAAAAATGTTGGAATATTGCAACACCTTTCTCTTCAATATTTTGGAAGGCCTACTTGCAATTGTGTGAATTGACCAGATTCCAGAGTAGATAAGACTCACCTTATTTTTTTTTGATTCAGTTCCTGAAGGATCTGTGTTGGCTTCAGATCTATATTTGTGCAAGTGATGCCACTCCTTTGACTGTATGTGGATGTTCTTCTCCAAGCAGTCTTCTCTCTCATGTCTACAACTTGAACTTGGAGCCTGGCTGCATCTGTGTATCTTTTTAGATGGGAAAGTGTTATTGCAAGATTTTCCATTCCACTGATTGTATCTGGGTGTTCTTCTCCAAGAAGTCTGTTTTTCATATTTAACACTTCAATTTCAAGCTTCTCTGCATCTGCATATTTTCCTAGACCCCTATATGTGCTTGCAAGATTACCCATGGCTGAGATTGTGTCTGGATGATCTTCTCCAAGAAGATCTGTTTCTCATATCCAGAACTTTGATTTCAAGCTTCTCTGCATCTGCATATTTTCCTAGATGCCTATATGTATCTGCAATATTACCAATGGCCCAGATTGTATGTGGGTGCTCTTCTCCAAGAAGTCTGCTTCTCATGTCTAGAACTTTGATTTCAAGCTTCTCTGCATCTGCATATTTTCCTAGATTCCTATATGTATCTGCAAGATTACCCATGGCCCAGATTGTATCTGGGTGCTCTTCTCCAAGAAGTCTGTTTCTCATATCTAGAACTTTGATTCAAGCTTCTCTGCATCTGCATATTTTCCTAGACCTCACATATGTAATTGCAAGATTAGCCATGGCCCAAATTGTGTCTGGATGATCTTCTCCAAGAAGTCTGTTTCTCATATCTAGAGCTTTGACGTCAAGCTTCTCTGCATCTGCATATCTTCCTAGATTCCATCATATGAGTTTGCAAGATTACCCATGGCCAAGATTGTATCTGGGTGCCCTTCTCCAAGAAGTCTGTTTCTCATATCTAGAACTTTAATTTCAAGCTTCTCTGCATCTACATATTTTCCTAGCCTCACATATGTAATTGCAAGATTAGCCATGGACCAAATTGTAGCTATGTCATCTTCTCCAAGAAGTCTCTTTCTCATATCTAGAGCTTTCACGTCAAGCTTCTCTGCTTCAGTGTCATACCCCTGCTCCCTCAAGACTCTCCCAAATTTTTCATGAGCATCATCAAAGTATTCATCAACCCTTTCTCTCTTTGTCATTAAACTGTGCTGTAGATTGGCCCTCAGATGAGTGACCAAAATCCTTCTGAACTGATATGGCTGCTTATTGAAGTCTCTTGGCAGAGAGCAAGCCAATGTTGCATATGCCATCAAACAGTATTTCTGTCTATCCTGTGAGGACATTCTGTCTCTCCCCCATGCATGAATAAGTGGATGCATGGTATAGATGCCTTTGGATGAAACCAGTTTGATCAGGCTAAAAGACAGTAATACTCGAACTCCCTCTTTGAAGATGAAATTATCCCATTTTCCTGTTTTGTGAAGCTGAAGCAGTGTCCAGTCTATTATAGAGCTTGCAAGAGGCAAGGCAGACCTTTGCTCATTATCTGCATATTGCTGAGTAGCAGCATAGGAAAAAATCTCTTCTGTAATGCCATCAAAATGAAAGAAGGCAAACATTGCCAGAAGAAACATTGCACTCTTAGCTGCCTCAGCTTCTCGAGAATCATCACTTTTAGCTCTTTGCTGAATTTCTTTAAATGATAGTTCCCAAGTCCCATAAACAGTTCTGTTGTACTTAGATGCCCCTTTGAAAGCTGGGTAAGATAATAATTTTTCTCTGTGTTCAGAATATTCATCAAGATAGTCTGTTATGTCTCTGCCCCCAAAAGCAATGAAAGCACCAGCCTGATCAACAGCCAGAGGAATGCAAAAGAGCTCATTCACAATCTTGGAAGCCTCAGCTCGTAAGTTTTCCTGAGACTCACTCAAGCAAGCAGCCTTCAACAGTAAAGAGATAGCATCACTTTCTTCCATCTCTTTCACCTCAAGAGAATTCTCATGTAGAGTCAAATGTTTTAGACCAGAGTTTCGACTAGTTATCAGAATATTCCCCCCTAGCCCAGATGGAAAATATTGCTCAAGTTCCCCAGGTGTCAGATTATCAGCATTATCAAAGACCATCATGTAGTTCCCTCTCAGAGAGCTAATCCACTGTAAGGCAGATTCAGGTGAACCACACAGAGCAGTAGACTGAGCCTCAGGAAGGTTGCAGATTCCCTTCAGTCCTTGAGTGATTGAACCAACTGAAGATGCATCAATCCAGAAAACATGTGAAAAGCTTGGGCCATTCAGAACAGGGACTAAGTAGTATGGTGGATTACTCACTAGTCAGACATATCCTCAATGAACCTCAAGCAAATCTGGGTCTTCCCGATACCCCCCATGCCATACAACAAAAAGAATTTTCGAGGGCGGAGTTTATCGTTGCTTTCAGCAGTAAAATGTTCCTTGAGTTTTGCGAGAACGTCGGTCCGTCCCGTGAACCGAATACTTGAGTTTGGCTTTTCGGGAATCGCTGCGTCGGATGTCGCTTTGTTGCCAGCGCTAGAGTAGTGATTGATCTGCGCAAAATACCAACTGATTAGTTTGCGATAAGAGGACATCAGAGCGGCTCACTTACAGTCTCGGCAGCCATGAATGTGCCGCCCGTTATAACGGGATTCTGAGCACCTTGGAGGATGTGGTTTTCACTCATGCTGGACGTGTGGCAGATGTGGGCGAAGGAAAGAAGCGATGACTTGCAACAAACGCCACACGTTGACCATCAGGCATCGTTCGCGTTTTGCCGGTAAGCGCTCACCGCAGCTCTTTGTCACCTGTCCCACTGGGCGCTCGGAACCCGGTTCAGAGAAGCGTAAACGTTTCTGCGCAGGGGCAGAACATCGGAGATCGCACTGTCGTTAGTACCGCTCCCTCTTCGTTCCCCCCTTCCCTGGCTGTATTACACCACTCTGTCTACTCCCATCGTTCCCCTCCCCCCCGCTCAATGTGAACGTGCTAACAACTGCTCAGAACAGCCAGTCAACTCCTCCGTCTCCACCTGCCCTCAACCCTTCACCTCGATCAGCCGCGGGGTACTCCACGCGCAGCGTCTCCGACCGTTTCCTTCCCAACGCGATCCGCCCTACTGATTCCGACAATTTTTGGCGGAGCTCATGACCCGACCAGGTGAGCTTCAAGTTGACAGCTTGAAGAACGAGAACTGAAGCGCTTCACACAGTGGAAGAAAAAGATTGAGGACGAGTTGAAGGAGACAAGGACGAAGTCGTGGTGTTGAGTTGGCGTGGCAGATCGGTGAGTCCAATCAGCTAGAAATTGGACCTGACTCACGCTTTGTCTTTAGATTGAGAGGCCATCCAGGCGTCGTTTAGAGCGTTACTCAGGATCGGACCCCCGCCCTATAGGCTATGCGTTCACCCTGCCCATGATTCGGTTGGCGTTCGCAGAACGCCCGTTCTTTGACCTACCCTTGTCTTATTGATACTAAGACGGGGCATGTACGCTCTCCTCTCGACACAGTATATGCTATGGCTCCATCACTGCACTCCTCTCTCTCCGCTTCTCCTCGCGCTCCTCCTTCCCATCTGCGGTCCTGTCACACATGCGATTTTCTAATTCTTTGGATCTGGGAGCATGTCATGGTGTAGGCCGAACCCCCCCCCTCGAAACCAGAGTCTGCCACGGCAGGTTGTCACCAAGGCTCTGACCCAAGCCTTGCCATGTTCTGGCGTCGGCAGCACGGGCATCCTTTGACTTGTCTGTCTCATGGATACGATCCCGAGGCGGGCTATGTATGCATGCTTTTTGTACGCGACTCTCTCCCAGAAACCCGGTGCTTCATCCTTCCCCGCTGATCTGGCACCCTTTCCCAGTGGCAGCCAACGCAGCTCGTCGTTCAGGCAGTTTATCAAGGATCGGATCTGAGCGGCTCAGCGTTAATGCGCTGTTTTCAACGCTACTGGAGGGTATTGGGCTGGCTGCACGACGAGGAGCCGTAGACCATATCTCGCTTCCATCCTATCAGTCAACTCAACAAGACATCCTCTGAGAAACTGCCGTCGAAGAGATGACCGAAGATTGGATTTGTCCAAGAAAGCGGGTTATGTCTTTCCACTCGACTACCAGGGATATGCTTCGTATATGCGTCCTCAGTTGATGTCCAAGCCATGGCCAGCTTTTACCTCTGGACAGATTTCCTGAGGTGAACTATACATATGCGGCTCTACTCGGACTCGGTTACGAGCAGGTTGTCGGCCAAGGAGTCGCGGGTATAGACTCATGGCTTCGTCCCTTTCCGCTCAAGCTATTCAGAGGCGGACTGTGATCAGGGGAATGACCGAAGAGCAGGTCCATACACACCTCAAGGCGGGCTTCCGTTTCGCCCTACTCTCCATTTATCGGCAAAGTCATATGTGCCTCTTCCTGCTGCGAGTTATTCGGTGTCCTAGAAAGCTTTGAATCATGATGTCCTCTCACCTAGCAAGCCAGAGATTGGCTTTGTCGTGCGTTCTCTACCAAGGCACCGCTTCGTTCACTTCGACATACGGGGCTTTCTTTCACCCAGAGGTTATGGGGGCAGGATGGGGGTCAAGGCTAGATCCATGGCCTGCTCGCTTCTGCATACTCATCGAGTTTCAAAGGGACGTTGTCATCGACGTATTCACCAGGGGCAGGGTTCTCACGTCCGTCAATGCCGTGGCGGGCTTCCACTTTACCATACGCTTAAACCATCGAGGTTTTCTCATACGGATCCATATCTCTCTTTGGTATTTTGCTCGTTAATCTCATTCTTAACCCTTCAACTAACACTTACTCGACAGATTCGCAACACTCCTGCACTTTATTGCTCAAATGAGTCCAGATGTCTCGAATTACGATCGCGCGAGGAGGAGTTTTTGCAGCGTACGTGTTAACTTTCTCTTTCCTCAATGTCAACCGCTCCCCTTTATAAGTACGTTTGGTTTATGGGAACTTGAATTGCTGGACCGGATGTCGTTCTGTTGATAGGGCTAATGTAGTCCTTAATTGATCTGTGCAAAATACCGATTGATTAGCTTGTTACAAGAGGCATTAGAGAGCTTCACTTACCCCGGCGACATATGTTTCTGAGCGCCCTGGAGGACATTTGGTTGGCTGATGTAGCAGATATGTGCGTGGGAAAGAAAGAGAACTTCGACGCAACGAACGCGCTCCACACGTTGACCAGCTCAACATTCTGTCACCTGTCCTATGGGCGCCCTTTCTGTGCAAGACTCAGTTACATAACCCTATCCAGAGGTCAGTTTTCTTCATTTTGGGCTTGCAAGGCCACCCTTCAACGTACTTCCCCTCAGAAGAGTTCCTCCACAACGGACACATCTCCTCAAGGAACCCATTAGCTACCTTCGCGGACACGGAAATACGACGCCAGACGCCAAATTTCAAAACCAAAGAGGTGATATTCTTCCCCGCACCTTGATAACTTGGATCCATCTTGCTGACTTCTCATTTCGTAGGATTTGCTTCGTTGATAAAGTTGGTATGTATCTTTGGCTCCACTTTTTTATGTGATCCCTCCTGACAATGTATACGTACACTTAGGCGCAGCTGCAGCTTCTATTCAGTCTCGCCTAACGTCTGCGGCTCTTCGGCGTCTTTGAATTTCTACGCCGTCGATGGACTAGGCGAGTAGACATCAGAAACTAGGGATCAATACGGTGGTGGGACCTTGAACGACAAATGTGGTGGAGATTCACGCAACGGGCGTGGTGGAAGTTCCGGGACTCGCACCAGACCAAACTACGCAGCGCCCCTTCACGTCGAGTCGATCTCTAAACCAACAGGGAGACGAGGCCCCTCAACCTCAAGTCAGAGCACAATGTGCTAATCCTAAGCGTTTGGGATGTTGGTCGAGATTGGGTGAGTTTTTTCTGGATATTCCTTGATAGGCGAGTTGGGAAGTTGGGTTGCCCCAACACAGCGGGTAGAATGATGTGGTGTCTTTCCAACCCCCCTCTTCTCTCCAACCCTCTTCACTTTCGATCCTCCTCCTCTTCCATCCCCCCTCTTCCCTCTCCCGTCTACTTTCAATCTCCTTCTATCCAAATTTCTTCTTTCATGTCGCTAACGCCTCCCCCAGCTGATGCATATACACGCACGTCCACCATCCGCTCCTCCTATCTCCTGCACAAACGTCCGATGGGCTCTCGGGATGCCACTCTACGGGT
Source organism: Laccaria bicolor S238N-H82 (assembly GCF_000143565.1). Lineage (NCBI taxonomy): Eukaryota > Fungi > Basidiomycota > Agaricomycetes > Agaricales > Hydnangiaceae > Laccaria > Laccaria bicolor. The sequence continues at coordinate 912,816 of NW_001889887.1, forward strand.
ATGTGACGTACAAGAAGGAAGGCTTTTTCAGTCCTCAATTCGATCCTACCTGGTGCTCAGTACTCAGTCTTTAACCCCCTTCTTTCAAGAGCAAGGTCCCTTCCTCCCTCTGTACGTGTCACCCTCGTGCCAATTATCAAAACCAAGAAATGCCGTTCCAAATGGCAATGTTTTGTGCGAGCTCAGCCAACCAGTGTTCGACTGATGAGCTGGTTCATCAACGGGATGAAAGGGTTGGGGTTGGACCTGGAGAGCTTCGGGCGGCTCTGAAGGGAGTTGCTTCCGGAAAGAGAGATTCAAACATTTACGATGGCCAGGCTCGTTGGGCCACGGACGAGGGTTAGGGTTCCGTTTTGAGGTGCCCAGTCCGCGTTCGCGTTGGCCGAAGTCGGTTGGCGAACTACCACATCCACAACGCCGCCATTGTCATCCTACTCATCAACACTCAAATCTAAACGACCCACTCTACGAATACTACCCGCCTCACCCGGTCCACGGCCGCTCCAACTCTTAGATGGAACAATCACCTCATTATCATCCGCATCCGCATCCGCATCCTCACCCTCACCAAGCACATCTGCAAGCATTGGAAAAACCTCGAGAAGACAAAGCTCTACATGATATTACCCCCCTGACCGCACCCCGGACTACTACATGGATTTCAAGCTCAGTAAATTTAAACAACGTGGCACGCTCGCCTTCAAGTGCACGCGGTACGCAGCAGTCTGTCTGGATTGTCAAGGAGCAGTTCGGTGGGGAGGGGATCCTGATTTTGATGGGGAGACATGGGGAGATTCAGAGGATGAGTTTGCCTTTGGAGGAGGAGAGGTGGCCGTTGACGTTGGCTGAATAGTGAGTTGGAATTTTCTCTTTTGGTTTTGTTCGTTGTTCTCACACTTTTTCGCCCTTTCATTTGATCTTTGCTTGCGCCACGCATGTCGTCGTATTTTTGGGTGTGGATCAAGGACAAACGTCAACCATTAATCGACGTTGAGCGCTCGTTCACCTGATGGGCCCTGTCCAAGTTTTCTCAAGACTATATTGCACGAGCTTATACCTGCTGGTCAAGCCTTCGCGATGCTGGAGAGGGATCGTACCATCTTTTCCAGTCACGTATGACCCGACAAGCCACCCTTGAACTATCAAACGAGGGCCATCAAGCCCCAACCCCTCCCCATAACGGCACTCTGATACTATTTTCATGGCTCCAAGTCACACTTTGCATGTTGAGATTGTGTTGTATATGGCCCACCTCTAGAAACAGAGCCGACAACCTCGTGTGGTGGTTGTCCGACCCATGCATGAGACGGGTTGGTCCAGAGGGATGGCCATTACTCTTTGCCTCACCAATGAGGGGCATGTATGCATTCCCTCTAGTGTTCGATCCCTCATCCGCGACGTTCTTCTCCGGAGCTCCTAGGAGCAACTTGTGCACCCTACAATCCTGGGCTATCCTTTCTCTATACCCCCAAACCCAGCTCTTTGACTGCCTTTGATTGAGAGGCTATCGAGGCAGGTTGTTCTTTAAGGATCGGATGCGTGCCCTTGCGTCCGCCCTGCCCATGATTCTATTGGTGTTCGCAGAACGCCCCGTTCTTTGACCTGCTCTCCTCTTATCGATGCCAAGGCGACACATTAGCTACCTTCGCGGACACGGAAATACGATGCCAGAAGCCTCAAACAAATTTCGAAGTCGAGGAGGTGATATCTTCTCCGCATCTTCATAACTTGGATCCGTTTTGCTAACTTCTCATTTTGTAGGATTTGCTTCGTCAATAATGTTGGTATGTATCTTTGATTTGATTTTTTTTGTGTGTGATCCCTGTGTACATTTAGGCGCGTTATTCAACTTCGGCTCACACCAGACCAAACTATGCATCGTACCTTCACGTCGATGGCGTCACAGTCGATCCCTAAACCAACAGAGAGACGAGGCCATCAAGCTCAAGTCAAAGCAGGCTACTCCTTCGTTGGGAAAGCTGATTGGGGTATCGGCAGCGGCAGACGATCGGAAGGATGAAGTCTTAACTGGCGCTATCACTCGTCACAATTGGAAAACAAAGACGTCAAGCGGCAGTTGGAAGCTACACGCAGCGCACAGCGGCGCGACTAATTCAATATCGCCTAACGCCTGCGGCTCTTCGCCATCCCCGAATTCAAACGCCGTTGATGGACTACGCGAGAAGACATCAAGAACTAGGGGTCAATGCGGTGGCGGGAGCTCGAGCCACAAACGTAGTGGAGATTCACGCAACGAGCGTGGGGGAGGCTTGCACCACCGGCAAGACGACCAGGACTCGCACCAGACCAAACTACACAGCGCACCTTCACGTCGAGTCGATCCCTAAACCAACTCAGAGACAAGGTCCCTCAAACTCAAGTCAAAGCAGGATGTACTACTCCTTCATTGGCTGAAAGCCGGCCTAGTTCGATCTCGTAATTGAAGGGTGTGATAAGGTCTTGATGGGTGAGTTTTTCGAGTTTTTCCTCGGTTGGCGTTGGTTGCCTCCACAAAGCGGATGGTGGGACTTCTTACTATCCCCTTCTTCCCTCCCCGCCTCCTCCCTCTTTCTTCCCTTTCCGCGTCCTTCCTCTTCCCTCCTCCCGTATGCTTTCAACCCGCTTCTACCCAATTCTCTTATTCACGTCGTCAACGACTTTCCGCACAACTTCCCCCAGCTGATGCATATACATGTCAAGGTCACACGTCCACCATCTGATGCTCCGATCGGGTCTCCAGCCGCGACTCTACGGGCATGTGGCATACAAAAGGGAAGGTTTTTGCACCATCCTCGAGCCTAGCCACTGCTCAATCTTCAACCACGTTCTTTCAATGACAAGATCGAGGATGAGATGGTGGTGGCATTGACTCCCCCCTCCCTTACGTGTCTGCACCGTGCCAATTATCAAGACCCCGATACGCAATGTTTTGTGCGAGCTCAGCCAACCAGTGTCGACTGATGAGCTGGACCCTCAGCTGGATGAAAGGGTTGGGGTTGGAATTGGAGAGCTTCGGGCTGCGCTGAAGGGAATTGCTTTCGGAAAGAGGCTGGGTCAGGATTGCCATGGGCAGCCAGTTGTCATAATTGTAACCTAGTTTACAGTGGTAGTAGATACGCTATACGACATCAACAAATTTACTCGGACGTCCACTTCATCTGTATCATCCGAAATACGGTGCTTTTCAGGAGACATACGTGGTACCTGCCGGTAAGTAAGTGTAAACGTTGAGGGACCGAAGGCAGGTGAGTTTTGGAACGTCATCTGGTGGACGTACACCTACTTACTCCACCGGTCAAGGCAATCTGTGTTTGCTTCATCAGGAAAAAAGGTACTTGCGATACAAGGGGGTGCCGGCCCGGGAATCCCGTACCGGGACCCAGCGGAAAATAACCGGACCTAACCGCAACACTAACCTAACTGCGGTTAGGGTTAGTTGATTTCGAAAATGGAATACTGTACTAATCCAATCAATTCGTCGCACCCTGTGACCTGTGACCCACGCGACGAAATTTTGGTTTCGTCGCGTCACCGGGGAAGGTGTGACTGCCGGAAATTTTCGTCAAAATGTCGGAGTAGCCCTCTGTCCTTAGATAATTTAAAATAGTTCAGAGAACTTTGCTAGAGAGACTTAGAGGGCGAAAAAATCGATTTCTAATGAAAAAAGACCCCAATTTTGTTCCTTTTCTGACTGACCTGGTGGTTTCGTCGCTGGCTCCTGTGACCTGTGACCGCTTAGAATTTCGTCGATTTCGGACCGCCTGTGACGCATGACCGACGAATTGATTGGATTAGTACAGTAACCGGTTATTTTGCGGTTAACTAACCGTTAAATAACCGGTTATAACCAGCCCTATTATACACCTTCAAAACGCACTTGAGAACATCGAAAACGCTTAAAATTTGACTAAGTTACGGTCAAATCTCTAAAATATCACTCAAATGTGTAGACTTTCAAGGATAATTGCATAAATATGTCAATTCTTCACCGATTTTAGCGTTCTTGGGCTCGTTTTAAAGCTAGAATATGCAGAAATAATATCTATTGAGATACATATGAGCATATTTGCCTTGTTATAACTGATTCTTTATTTTTCGGTCCTAACTGGTTAGTAACTGCAAATAACCGACCGTAACCGGTTAGTTGCGGTCTGGTTAGGTTATTTTAGGTTTCAGGACAAAGGCTAACCATTCTCGGTCTCGGTTAGAGCCCCTGGGCACCCAATAACCGGACCTAACTGGACTTTCAAACACTAGTATCATCGGTTTGTATGCTGGTGTTTAGTGTTTGGAAGTTAGGTTAGTTAACCGGAAAATAACCGAGACTGGACCGAACCGTAACCGATCAGGACCGCAAAAATTACCTAACCAATCCTAACTGTAACTGTGGTCCAGTTAGTGGTTAGGTGTCATCCCAAAATATTCAAGACCAAACAAAAACCGGTTAGGACTGGTTATAACTGGTCTTTGTGTCCTAACGTTACACACAAATATTCCCCTGTTTAAACGCTTTCTAACGATCCAAAAATCATATTTTTTAGTGGAGAATTGACATATTTACAGTGAATTGAAATTTAAGTGACTATTTTCCTGTTGTCACATGTGTGATAATGTGACATTGATACAACAATGGCAATCCATGAGAAACGCTCGCAGGTCGGGTGTACTCGACCTGCGAGGTTGTTTATGAAATATGCTGGATGCGTAGGTTGTGATGAGAAAGGCTCACAGATCAAGTACTCTCTTTCTCTCTTCATTGGGCCATCATGCGAGGCGGTGTTTCACCTACATGCGCCTCGCTGGTGCATGCAGCATAATGCTTGTATTAGAAATATAATATAGGTTTGTAATTATGTTAGTACAGAGAAATAACCAGTTAGGACCTGTCATGTAACCGACTGCTAACTGTTACTAACCGATTATATCGGTTAGTAGCAGTCCGGTTCGGTTATTTTGGGTTTCGTGGCACAAGGTAACCGGTCTCGGTCTCGGTTAGAGCCCTTGAGGGCTCAATAACCAGACCAGACCGGACTTTCAAACACTACTGGTGTTGCTCTGTACGTATCCTTTACCTCTGGAGCCGATCCAGGTGTTGGAACTGTTGTTTACTGGGTTGTCAGCTATGATACATTTCTAATTATGAAGTACTGACCTTCCTCTGTCAACGAGAAGGTCATCTAGATAAGGTGAAACCTATCAGACTGCATAATATTGTAGCAAGGTCTTTCTTTACGCACGGTTTGTAGGCGGAGTGCCAATGCCAACCAATGCAACGTAAGTGACAACCTGATTCAGGATTAAACTATCCAGAAACCCCCCTTTCCACGTGAAACCCCAAGGTTTCTATCCAACCACTTCAGAAACCTGGGGTACCACAAGCAATCACTGATGGCTGATGGTCAAAATATTTGAGGTCCGACTTCCCTCGAGGCTCGGCAGTGGCCCTCCAACATTCCGTTTGGGCATTCAGACAGCCCATTTCCGTGCCTCAACTATGGTAAGAACTTTTGAATTCCCTCGCAATTCCAGTTTCAATTGAGTGACTAGATCTCTCCATTAAGAGCCCGAATGGTCCAAGGTTTGCATCTCCCTATTTTCCATTTCTCTCCTCATTAGTGTTTAAAGGTTCAGTCCATAGGACCACAAAAAACCGGTGGACCGAACTGAACCGGACCATGGACCGGTCTTTTTTTTGGTTGCAGTTGCCCCAATTTGGGGTTGGTCCGGTTGCCAGTTGCCTCATTTCGAAAATCTTTTAAAACCGTTCAAAGACCGGTTTTAATCGGTTGCAACCGGTTAAACGGTCACGTGCGTTACATAGCCTTATAACCACGTTTATTGCCTTTTATTGGGTTTTTGTTTCATCAAAAACGGTTAAGAATTGAGAAAGATATAACCAAATCCATATTTTACCTGAGTCTCTATGAGATGTAATTCGGTTTCAGTCATAGCTATGTCAAATCTTCATTAAATCTCTTGAAAATTGGTAGAATGATGGGTATTTATATGCTTTACTATTTTATATAACCCGTTTATTTTTCAGAGTAATAATGGTTGAGATACGGATGGTTTATATTGGTATAATAAATTATACGCAAAAAAACCGGTCTGGATCGGTCTGAACCGGTATCATGGACCGCAAAAGACCGGTCCTAGGTGGTTCGGTTCGGTTCCCTCAATATCTGGGTCTGTCCTGGACCGGTTGCGGTCCACGGTTGCGTGTTTTCGGGGCAAAAAACTGGACTGAACTGAACCTTTAAACACTACTCCTCATTTGACATCGTTTCGGATGATTATGTCACATGTAAAATTCAAAGACCGACTTGTCCAGCACTGCTTAATTCATCTCCGACATAGGGTTTCTATAAATACTTCTTTGGGTTGATGATGGGGGGGTTCTACCCAACAATGAGAAATCCTAGGGTTTCTGCCAGAAAGGGGGTTTCTGAGTAGATTGATCCCCTGATTCGTGATCAGCTCGTTGTCAGGAACACTGCCTTCCCTGAACACACGACTCTTCAACACCTGTGCATGAGCCTGATCATGCTTGAGGTGGTTGTTGATGCTGGTGAAGTTGTATCCCTAGGCTGTTAAGGAGAAGATGGTCGTTGGAAGAAAAAGGAGACAACAAGTCTTTCAACCAACATCATGTGACATCGGGTCACTGTGACGGATGTCACCAAGTCACACTCATTTATCTCATCTTATCCAACCATCAGCAAATCATGGGAAATACAATGATCCATCGTAAGGTACGAAATTGATCACAATTTACTATAAGATTTCAACCCTCCTCACAACATCTGATGAGGCCTCATCATTGCTGTGCTTTTAGACAATCTCTCACAATATAAAGCAAGATTTTACAATATCATGCCGCTATACATTCTTTTGTGACGTTGTGATCCATTTTGATAGCTTTTGAGGGATTTTCTTGCATTTTAGACAGTCCATTCCTTTCAATTATGGTTTGTAGGATTGAAACATATGTATTACAGCTACTAGGTACAAGAATGAATGACTATAAGCTACTGTAGAATGCCTGAGCTAAGGGAAAGGGGAATGCGGAGAAAGACGGCTGAAACTAGTGTTTGGAAGTCCGGTCACAGGACTGGAAAAAGACCATGACCAGACCGGACCGTGACCGATCAAGACCAGAAATTAATAGGACTGACAAAGACCATAACTGCGGTTCAGTCTACAGTCCTCTACGACTTTCAATAATTCAAGACCTAGCAAAAACCGAATTAACTGGTCAAAGACTGGTCTTTTGTGCTTGAGTCTTGAGGGCCAAACTTAGAATAGATTGAACCTCATATGTTTTTGATGAGAACCAAATAGTAATGTTCATCAACAAACAATGTATTTTCTTCTCAACCACCACCACACCACCATCCCTGCGACCACCTCCAATCTGTCACCATTGCCACCACCAACCACCACCTCTCGCAATCATCCTTCAACTGCCGCCAACTACGCAGAAAATGATGACAGCTTGGCAAGGCCACGTCACCACCCAACAGATGAACGACGACGATGGACAGCGACAACATGGCACGTCAACGGATGTCCCATGTTGTCCAGATAGTGACAACGACGACTCACATTGTCACTATCTACATTACTGGAGGTGAGCAATGTGACTGCTCTCCCTCTCACCTTTATTCACACAAAGATCAGGGCATGTTGTTACAGCGACGTGGCTGCAACCACAACCACCCCCTCCCTGTTCGACCACCCCAACCATCTCTGCACATGCTAACGGTGATGACGATGTGGCCACCCCACATCACCAACTGAATCAATGAGCCCACATCATTTCGACGACGACTTGGCACGACGACGACACCTGCACACCACCCCTGGCTGTAGTCCTATGCCTGATATACTGGAAAAATGCACTTCACCCTTTTCCATAGGGAGTGCAATGCCCCACTTGGTATAGCTGTGGATTAATGCAGGTCTTGCTGTAGGGTGGGTGGTTATGCTCTGATATACATATATATGTGTTATTATTTATGATATTCATATAGATGTGTGAGTATTTGTGAATTTGACTGTACTTTGTTATTTTCCGTACCATATTCTGGTTCTCTGACCTCCCATTATAATAGAACCAAACAACAAAAGTTTTTTCTGATGTGCAACAATGTTTTGGCCTCCAGACTATGTTTCATGTGGAGAGACGCCAGGGAAAACCTTCCAAAGGGATCTCATAATATATTTCTAATGGATCTGACATTTTCCCCCATGTCAAATATGTCGCAAGAGGGTGGATTGAACAAGTCCAATGTGGATGACGTTGAAGAGTTTGCTGCCACTGATCAACACATGCAAATACACCGGCTATGTCCTTACCTGAGATCCCCGACTCAAACAAAAGTACTACAATTCTCTACGCATCGTCGTCCTCTACCAGCTCCTCGAGTACAGGGTCTACAATATATGAAGGAACCTCCCCGCTATCATCTTGGCTAATCAACAGGATCAGCAGCTTGTCCCACAAGCGACAAAATCTAGCGTGAAGAGCATGCTGCATGTTGGCCTGCCTGACCGCGTATGCTCGGACACCATCCTGTTCGGCATCATCCAGCCCCTCCCACCCCACCTGCTGCTCCTCCCACCACATCACCTTCCACTCAAGACTCTGCCAAACACGTCTCATCTCCTCCTTCAATAAGTGCACCTCCTCCCACCATCATAGATGCCTCGCCTGCACTTTTGCCCATTCAACCATGATGGCTGTCGAAGATTGTACCTCAGCACTTTGGTCACAGGTAAGAGCGAAACACTTACCCTCATGCAAAACTGTGTCACTGCCACCCACAATGGACTGTGCGGCTGTGGTCCATATCCACGAAACACCCTTTTTGCCTTGACCCAGGCCCTTCTCTATATTCACTCGTTTCTTCTTGGAAAGCTCTCATCCATCTGGTCTGAAGGGATGATCCGGATCTTCGATACTAACCTCGTGCCCATCAGGCATTGTCAGGCCTCCGTGATTCAACTCTCGCAGTTGATTCTCCCAATCACCAGGGCCCACAAGTTTGAGTAAGGCCATGCGGGCCATCCTATATTTTACAGTGAGGGCGTTCGACTTGTCTTCCAAATGGATGAGCATGTCTTGAGCCCGTGTATTTGGACCCTGATGCCGTATGTTGTGGTTGCAGAAACTAATAAATGAGAGACAGACATGCTGGAGGCTGTGGATCTTGTCCAGGGTATCCTCGCACTGGGCTCGACGCAGTCTTGCAATACTTTCCATTCCTCCACTGATTCCTACTGGATTCTGCGGATTCCGGCCAGAATCCAGGAATTCCGTGGATTCCGGCTGGAATTGACAGGAATCCAACTGGAATAGACAGAAATTTCAGTATGAATCTATACTTCTCAGTTCCCCCTACAATTCCACTTTAGCTAGATGTCATATGACTTAATCTGCACTTATCAAGACCTCCTGAATTACTTGTGTAATGCAGTCAGTCAATCTATTATTCTATTCTATGCTGATAACTTAAACTTAGGAATTGCTTATGATATTCAAATTTGAACATGGATAATTCAGGTGTATTCACTAGAACTACATGAGATTATTCTACTACAAAATTATCCTACTACATAGAGTGTTAAAGGGAGGGGGGAGGGATGGAGGGAAGGGGGAGAGGGGTGAAGGAGAGAGGGGTGAAGGGGAGAGGAGTGATGGGAGAGGGAGTGATGGGGAGAGGTGGTGGGGAGTGATGGAGAGGGGAGGGAGTGATGGAGGGGAGGGAGTGAGGGAGAGAGGGGGGAGGGAGGAAAG
>NW_001889887.1:925489-926999 GCF_000143565.1 Laccaria bicolor S238N-H82
CAAACAACATGATTTCAACACATTTAGAAAGCTAAAAGAAAGGGCTACAATTATTGTATTGTGGGAAAAATGACCAAAAAAGGAAGGTGCATGCCTTAAAAGGGAAACTGACACTGACAGACTACAAAGTTTACCAACAAACTACAAAAGACTACAACACAAAAAGTTAGACATAGACTACAAAGTTTACTGATAGACTACAAAAGACTACAAAAGTCAGACTTAGACTACAAAGTTTACTGACAAACTACAAAAGACTACAAAAGTCAGACTTAGACTACAAAGTTTACTGACAAACTACAAAAGACTACAGAAGTTGGACTTAGATTGCAAAGTTTACTGACATGAAAGCCACCTTCGGCATGATGTCCAAAACAAATGACATGGCAATAGCAATATGTGAAGTCATGTCATGTCAGTCCTTCAACCATATCGCCAAGAACATATAACTGTATTTTGAGATAGTAGGTATCAATAGGAAGGCACAGAATTGCCTTTTCTGATGTGAAAGACAACTTGTGCATCATGTCAAAAACTAATGCTGCAGCAATGGCAATATGTGAGATCATGTCAATCCTTCAACCATATCCCCAATAATCTACACATAGTCAAGGACACTACAAACTAAAGTGAACTACAAACTCTTGTAGTCCCAAAAAGCGGACACTACAAACTTTTGTAGTGAAAAAGCGCACACCCTACAAACTTTTGTAGTCTCAAAAAGCAGACACTTTAAACTTTTGTAATGAAAAAGCACACAATACAAACTTTTGTAGTCTCAACAAGTGGACACTTTAAGCTTTTGTAGTCTACCACAACATACCCCAGCCATTTCCCCATCAAATATGTGCCATGAATGGGATGGATGGGTTAGGCTGACTTTGGATGACCTTTTAACTCTAACTCTAACTTTATAGTCTAAGCCCAAGGTTTTTAGTCTAAGTCCAACTTTTGTAGTCTTTTGTAGTCTATGATTAAACTTTGTAGTCTAAGTTCAACTTTTGTAGTCTTTTATAGTCTGTCAGCAAACTTTGTAGTCTAGGTCCAACCTGTAGTCTTTTGTAGTTTGTCAGTAAACCACTTCAGTCACCCAGTGCCAACTGACTATTAGTCATGCAAACTCCACGTAAGTTACATGACTAAATGTCATGGACCATATCTATATTCTAGATATATATGGGTCCTAGAAAGCCCTGAAATCTAAAATATATTTTTGACACATGGACCCTGAAATGTCACACAAAAATTATAATGTCTGTGTCACACCACCAAAATATATTTTGCAAGTGAAATGCAGTAAGGATATATTTTTGGTCAGTGGACCCTGAAATGTCACTGTCACACCTTAGAAATATATTTTTGCCCTGGCTTTGCCTTAGGATATATTTTGTGAAACAGATGTGGTAAGGATATATTTTTCTGGTCTGTAGTGGTGTCAGGGGTCCTAGTTTCAGCAAAAAACTTGTGATTTTTTTTGCTGTCTGGAGTATATATTCTGGAAGATTCTGCA
>NW_001889887.1:930361-954906 GCF_000143565.1 Laccaria bicolor S238N-H82
CCAGAATATATACCCCAGACAGCAAAAAGTCACAAGTTTTTTTGCTAAAACTAAGACCCCTGACACCACTACAGACCAGAAAAATATATCCTTACCACATCTGTTTCACAAAATATATCCTAAGGCAAAGCCAGGGCAAAAATATATTTTTAAGGTGTGACAGTGACATTTCAGGGTCCACTGACCAAAAATATATCCTTACTGCATTTCACTTGCAAAATATATTTTGGTGGTGTGACACAGACATTATAATTTTTGTGTGACATTTCAGGGTCCATGTGTCAAAAATATATTTTAGATTTCAGGGCTTTCTAGGACCCATATATATCTAGAATATAGATATGGTCCATGACATTTAGTCATGTAACTTACATGGAGTTTGCATGACTAATAGTCAGTTGGCACTGGGTGACTGAAGTGCAGTAAACTTTGTAGTCTAAGTCTGACTTTTGTAGTCTTTTGTAGTTTGTCAGTAAACTTTGCAATCTAAGTCCAACTTCTGTAGTCTTTTGTAGTTTGTCAGTAAACTTTGTAGTCTAAGTCTGACTTTTGTAGTCTTTTGTAGTTTGTCAGTAAACTTTGTAGTCTAAGTCTGACTTTTGTAGTCTTTTGTAGTCTATCAGTAAACTTTGTAGTCTATGTCTAACTTTTTGTGTTGTAGTCTTTTGTAGTTTGTTGGTAAACTTTGTAGTCTGTCAGTGTCAGTTTCCCTTTTAAGGCATGCACCTTCCTTTTTTGGTCATTTTTCCCACAATACAATAATTGTAGCCCTTTCTTTTAGCTTTCTAAATGTGTTGAAATCATGTTGTTTGGTTTTGTTTTCATGGAGAAAAACACAAAAAACAAAAAACAAAAAATGCGGTGCTTTTCAAAATATTTTACATCATATCTCCACAACAGGAGCACTTCAGAACATAATTCAAACAGATTCAGGAAGCTACAGCATAGGACTACAACTTTTGTTTTTTGACCATTTTTGGTAATTGATCATGTGACCACCATCCCAACACCCCATTAGATGGACCCTGACAGATAGAATCATTCTTATCTTGTTTTTCTTCACTTTTTGGTCAAATAAGGTGAGCTTTTCTTTTGGGGTGGACCCTGAAGTGGACCCTGAAAGTAGTGCCTGACATCCCTTACACCATTTACATTTTTTCTGATATTCTGGTTATTTTTTCATCAGAAACAAAGAAGTTTCCTTATTTGGATGTTGCCCTGAACCCTGAACAAAGTACCTGAACATCATCATCAACAGTGGGAACTATTTGTATTTTTTTCTGATTTTTTTGGTGATTATCTGGCTATCATTGGATAGATTACCATATTTGGAAATAGACCCTGAACCCTGAAAACAACCCAACATCATCACCACCATCCCCCAATGTTTCCTGATTTTTCGAGTATTTTTAAATAGATTACCATATTTGGATAGACCCTGGACCCTGAAAACAACCCAACATCATCATCACCATCCTCCAATTTTTCCTGATTTTTCGGGTATTTTCTGGCTATTTTTGGATAGATTACCATATTTTGACATAGCCCCTGGACCCTGAAAACAACCCAACATCATTACCACCATCCCCCAATTTTTTCTGATTTTTCGGGTATTTTCTGGCCATGTTTGGATAGATTACCATATTTGGACATCCCCTGGACCCTGAAAACAACCTACCATCATAACCACCATCCCCCATTTTTTTCTTATTTTTCTGCTATTTTATTGCTATTTTTCCTTTAGATAAGCGCACATTTGCATATTTGGCAATGCGCCCTGGACCCTGAAAACAACCACATTTGGAAGTGCGCTTTTGGACCCTGAAAACAGTGAGCAAGCTGTGGGAATCAGTGAGCACCAAGGCTGGCTCTAGGGAGCTCAGCAAGGCTACCTTCCTGATTAGGAAGGTTGGTCAATTGACTGCTGTGATGCATAGGTAGACTTAGTCAATAGACTATATCTGATACATAATTCTGGATGTACTGGCTGTCATGGGCGCCGTCCCTCGTTCTTGGCCTGTCCTTCCACGTTGGCGTGGGCATGGGCGTGGGCGGCGTTGGCGTGGGCGGCGTTGATGTGGGCGGCGTTGACGTGGGCGGCGTTGGCATGGGCAGTGATAGAGGTGGTGGTGGTGGAAGGGAATGGGATGGTCACGGAGGTGTGACCATGCCGCAAACAGGAGACGTGACGATATGGCACGCCCTCAAGTAAGTCACGTGACCTCACCCTGCAGACTGAACAAAATCATAAATCCTTATTGCAGCTATCACTGACCCACACTACATGTAAATTATAACCTTTCCTTTCATTGATCATTAAAATGTAAGTTTATTGTATACTCTATTTTCGCTTTTTTAGGAGTATTCATATATAATAATAATAATATACTGGAATGACTGGAATCCACTGGACTCCACTGGACTCCACTGGACTCTGACTGGACTCAGGAAAGTGGCTGGCAGTCCAGTGGGAGTCCAGTGGACTGGACTGGACTGGACTGGACTGGACTCCAGTGGACTGGGCATTCTGCCAGCCAATCTGGCCTGGTAAGAGGGCCACTGGAATCCACATGGATTACGTGGGGGATGGTAAAGACCTCTAGTGTACCCTTCATTTCAAGACCTTCACATTGTCCCAGGAGATTCAACTAGAAACCAGAGTCCTATATGGACACCAGGGCTGCTTTTCTGACATCTTGTGGATATTAAATGTCATGCGGCTCATGCCCCACATATTTGCATTTTTTTTGGGACATCCAGGGTTGTTTTTGAGGTCCAGTGTATTTAAATTATTGCCCAGGAGATTTTGAATTCTCCCAGGACATTTATATCAATACCAGGGTTGCTTTTAATGTCCTGTGGATGTTAAAACCAGTGCTCCATAGATTTCACATGTCTGGGACATTTATATGGACACCAGTGTTGCTTTTTTGACATCTTTTGGGTATCAAAAGTCATGCCCCAGACATTTTGCACTTTTCTGGGACATCTGGGGGTGTTATTTGGATGTCCTGTGGGTATTTAAATCAATGCTCTGGATATTTCGCTTTTTCTTCAGACATTTACAAAACTACCATGGTTGTTTTCTGATGTCCCATTGCTCTGGACACCTCAGATTTTCCCAGAACATTCATGTGGCTATCCAGGGTTGTTTTCAGATGTCCCCTGAATATTGAAACTAATTCTCCAGACATTTCGCATTCTTCTGGGACATTCATACCACTCCATGGTTGTTCTTCTGATGTTCCATAGATAATCAAGTTATTGGTCTGGACATTTTGCATTTCCCCAAAACATTTCTGCAAGTGCTTTTTGGATGTCCTCTGTATATTGAAACTAATGCTTCAGACATTTCACATTTTTCCGAGACACTTATACCACTACCAGGGTTGTTGTTCTGATGTTCTGTGGATAATCAAATTATTGGTCCAGACATCTTGCATTTTCCCAAAACATTTATGCAGGTGCTTTTTGGATGTCCTCTGTATATTGAAACTAATACTTTCGCATTTTTCTGGGACACTTATACCACTACCAGGGTTGTTGTTGTGATGTTCCATAGATAATCAAGTTATTGGTCTGGACATTTTGCATTTCCCCAAAACATTTCTGCAAGTGCTTTTTGGATGTCCTCTGTATATTGAAACTAATGCTCTGGACATTTCGCATTTTTCCGGACACTTATACCACTACCAGGGTTGTTGTTCTGATGTTCCATAGATAATCAAATTATTGGTCTGGACATCTTGCATTTTCCCAAAACATTTATGCAGGTGCTTTTTGGATGTCCTCTGTATATTGAAACTAATGCTCCGACATTTTGCATTTTCCTGGGACACTTATACCACTACCAGGGTTGTTGTTGTGATGTTCCATAGATAATTGAATTATTGGTCTGGACATTTCACATTTTCCCAAAACATTTATGCAGGTGCTTTTTGGATGTCCTCTGTCTATTCAAATTAATGCTCCAGACATTTTGCATTTTCCCAGAACATTTGTCCAGCCATCCAACCTTGCCTTTTCAATGTCCTGTGAATGTTCAGATTATTGCTCCAGACTTTTTGCATTCCCCTTGGATATTTATATGGCTACCACATTATTTTTTCCTGATTTCCCTGGGATAATCATATTAATGGTCCTGTGGGATGTTCTATATAATGTAGTTCACACCTGAGCCATTTTTGCATGTCCCATAAATATCAAAGTTAATAGTATGGAGACGTCACATTGTCCCAGAACATATATAGATGCCAGGGATGTTCTCCTCAACATTTCATTGATCCCTGGCATATTTATACAGGTCCATGGGATATTGTACTCTGTAAACTCATTCATTTTTGCATGTCCTCCAGATGTCAGAAGTGATGCTCTGGACACCAGGATTGTTTTTCTGAATATTCTGCACATCCCTGAGACTTCCATGACATTGTGTATGCCCTGGAGATAATATATTTCGGAACTCCTTCGCCTAATTTCACCATCCATTTTTGCCTAAGATGTCTGGCATCATTTGGCCCAATGATAAACATTAGGTGTTTTTACACCTTTGGGCCAATCTACAGCACCATAGTCTAGTTGCTCATTGGGCCCATTTGGGTAGACCTATGACCCATAGGACAATTGACCAAGTTGTACTTTTATGGTACTATAGGGACACCTATGTCTACTTGTGTGTGACTGTGAGGATCCATCCTAAGAGGGAAGCTCTCGTGCACCTGAGGGTTTGATGAAGGTGCAGAAATGGGTTGCGGCAGAGGTAACTTGCAGATGGACAAGGAACTCAGAGTTGGGAACAATGCCGGAGGAGCTATAGTGCCAGAGTTGGCTATAACGTCAGAGTTGGTTGGGTTGGTGAAAAGAGATATGTGTGTGGCAGGATGAGTTCTGGGCAGAATGAGGCATATGAGGGGTTGTTGGAAAGGTAAGTAGAATGGAGATCAGATCAGATATGGAGAATGCGGGAGGCAGGGAGGCGAAGGATTGGACACAAGTGAGATCACAAACTGAATTGGACTCTGAGGCATTGCCAGGTTAGTAACAAGATGGGAGCAAGGCTCAACCACATGGCCTATCACTGAGAGCAGAGCTCAACCGGGAGACAGAGATGAGAGACCAGGAACAGAGAAACAGCTCAGAGGTGCATTTGTAATATCAAGGATGAGGTAGGGAGTACATGACGAGCTACCTAAATATCTAAGGGAAGGATACCAAGGCAACCAAGGAAGAACAATAAGTACAATAAGGATGGGAGGAGACAAGGGAACAAGGAATCACAAGGTAGTGAGACAATAAAGGGTTGGGATGGGGGAACAAGGCATCATGGTGAAGGGTTTGTCTTGGGGATGTCTTGGCATAGGGCATGGGTGTGGGATGGTTCATGGCAGTGATGATGCAGTATTTACAGTGCTCAAACTCAATGGCTGCATCATCTTTAGGTGGCAAGGAGTTGGGAAATGATGACGTTGGTGAGGCACTTGGGGAAAGTGATGACTTTTGTGTGGCCCCAGAGTTGATGGTACATGACACAGGTGCTACTCCAACCATAAGTCCGAACCCTGCATTTAAGCACAAAGAATGGCAACAGGGTGTGGTGGAGCCACAGCAGCCCAATTCAGGGGAGTCTCAAATGCAAGGAGAGCCTGATGAGGAGGAGGAGTTCAATGAAGCGACCTTCACGTCTAGCTTGGACTTGACCCCCAGTGGGGGAGCCAAAGTATGCTGGTGGAAATCGAAGGATGTCATCCCCCTGCATTGGAGCAGTGGGCTGTCAGCCATTGAGCCTGGGTTGACGGCAAACACCACTACTGCAAGTTCAGTAGGGAGCTCAAGGGTACCATCACCACTCCCTGAGCTTGAGGGTACTGCGAAGCTTGAGGGTGGCAGTAGTGGCAGGGAAAAGACGAATGGGAATATGCAGGTGACCCTCAACACAAACGGACATGGGTATGCGGCACAGTCCAATGGCAGGTTTGGGGGTGGTGTGAATGGGATGGGTTTGCTTCCCTTGCCTTTGTCTATCCCTGGCCTGGGTGTCTTGGTGGGTGGTGGTGCATTGTGGATGGGTAGTATGGGTAAGAAGTTGGGGGAGTTGAGAGATAGTCCTATGTACATGTTTCTCCGATTTTATCAATTGGACTCTTCTCTTGAGTGAGACGGCTTTTCAATCATAAAAGGGATTATTCAACCTCATCCTTTTAGCCTTCTTTTTGTCTCTCCTGGCTCCTTACTGTGAAGTTGATGTCATGTATTTCTGTATACAGCTTCACCAAAAGTCAAAAACAAGCATCTGTGCTACTATTGGACATCTCACAAAGCATTGTCTCTGCATGGAACGCACTCACCACACCAATCAGGTCAGCTCCACCAATCTCATGTATGCTGAGCATGCCTCTACCTACCTTGCCTTTATCAATTTCTCGCCTCTGGCATACCTTTCTGGTTTTCTCAATCTGGGTTTGCATGAATATGTTCTCACAGCACCCCTCTTCTAGGGAATATTTTTGGAGCATTTACGACACCATGATTGACATTTCAATGTTCAATGTTTAGCAAAAACATACAATTACTTTCAATTTGCTCCTATAATTACAAGCCAATGCCACTACATAAGTAGCCTGCAGGGCCCCATGGATATGTTACACTAACTACTGAAAAACCAAATAAGAATCTATAAAATGAGGAATGTTGGAATATTGCAATACCTTTCTCTTCAATATTTTGGAAAGCCTGCTTGCAATTGTGGAAAAATGGTGAACTAACATTGTAAATATGTGAATTGACCAGATTCTAGAGTAGATAAGACTCACCTTGTTTCTTTGATTCAGTTCCTGAAGCATCTGTGTTGGCTTGAGATCTAATTTGTGCAAGTGATGCCACTGCTTGAATTGTTTTTGGATGTTCTTCTCCAAGAATCTTCTTTCTTACATCCACAACTTGGGCTTCCAGCCTGACTGCATCTGTGTATCTTTGTTGATGGTAAAATGTTATTGCAAGATTTTCCATTGCATCAATTGTGTCAGGGTGTTCTTCTCCAAGAAGTCTGTTTCTCATATCTAGAACTTTGATTTCAAGCTTCTCTGCATCTGCATATTTTCCTAGACTGCTATATATATTTGCAAGACCACCCATGGCCCAAATTGTATCTGGGTGCTCTTCTCCAAGAAGTTTGTTTCTCATATCTACAACTCTGCTTTGAAGCTTCTCTGCATCTGCATATTTTCCTAGATTCCCATATGTATTTGAAAGATTATTCATGGCCCAGATTGTGTTTGGGTGCTCTTCTCCAAGAAGTCTGTTTCTCATATCTAGAACTTTGATTTCAAGCTTCTCTGCATCTGCATATTTCCCTAGCCTCCCATATGTCATTGCAAGATTAGCCATGGACCAAATTGTAGCTATGTCATCTTCTCCAAGAAGTCTCTTTCTCATATCTAGAGCTTTCATGTTGAGTTTCTCTGCATCTGCATATTTTCCTAAATTCTGGTATGTAGTTGCAAGTTCACCCATGGCTCTGATTGTATATGGGTCCTCCTCACCAAAAGTTCTGCTTCTTGCATCCAGCACCAGAATTTGAAACTTCTCTGCCTCACTGTCATACCCTTGTTCGCTCAACAGTCTCCCAAACTTTTCATGAGCATCATCGAAGTATCTATCAGCCAGTTCTTTCTTTGCCATTACACTGTGCTGTATATTGGCCCTCAAATGAGTGACCAAAATTCTCCTGAATTGATATGGCTGCTCATGGAAGTCTTCTGGCAGAGAGCAAGCTAACATTCCATATGCTATCAAACAATATATCTGTCTATCATCTGAGGTCATTCTGTCTCTTCCCCATGCATGAATAAGTGGGTGCATGGTATAGATGCCTTTGAATGAAACCAGTTTGATCAGGCTAAAAGACAGTAATACTCTAATCCCCTCTTTGAAGGTGTAATTATCCCATTTTCCTGTGTTATGAAGCTGAAGCAGTGTGCGGTCTATTATGGAGCTTGCAAGAGGCAAGGCAGACCTTTGCTCATTATCTCCATATTCCTGAGTAGCAGCATAGGAAAAAATCTCTTCTGTAATGCCATCAAAATGAAAGAAGGCAAAGATTGCCAGAAGAAACATTGCACTCTTAGCCGCCTCAGCTTCTCGAGAATCATCACTTTTAGCTCTTTGCTGAATTTCTTCAAATGATAGCTCCCAAGTCCCATACACAGTTCTGTTATACTTTGATGCCCCTTTGAAAGCTGGGTAAGATAATAAATTTTCTCTGTGTTGAGAATATTCATCAAGATAGTCTCTTATGTCTCTGCCCCCAAAAGCAATAAAAGCACCAGCCTGATCAATGGCCAGAGGAATGCAAAAGAGCTCATTCACAATTTTGGAAGCCTCAGCTTGTAAGTTTCCCTGAGACTCACTCAAGAAAGCAGCCTTTAAGAGTAAAGAGATGGCATCACTTCCTTCCATTTCTTTCACCTCAAGAGAATTCTCATGTAGAGTCAAATGTCTTAAGCCAGAGTTGCGACTAGTTATCAGAATATTCCCTCCTAGCCCAAATGGAAAATATTGCTCAAGTTCCTCAGTTGTCAGATTATCAGCATTATCAAAGACCAGTGCATAGTTTCCTCTTAGAGAGCTAATCCACTGTAAAGCAGATTGAGGTGAACCATCCAGAGAAGAAGACTGAGCCTCAGGAAGGTTGCAGATTCCCTTCAGTCCCTGAGTGATTGTACCAACTGAAGATGCATCAATCCAGAAAACATGGGAAAAGCTGGGGACCAATCAGAAATAGGGACTAAGTAATATGGTGGGGTACTTACTAGTTAGACATATCCTCAATGAACCTCAAACAAATCTGGGTCTTCCCGATACCCCCCATGCCATACAACAAAAAGAATTTTCGAGGGCGGAGTTTATTGTTTCTTTTGGCAGTAAAATGTTTCTTCAGTTTTGCGAGAACGTCGGTCCGTCCCGTGAACCGAATACTTGAGTTTGGTTTTTCGGGAATCGCTGCATCGGATGTCGCTTTGTTGCCAGCGCTAGTGTAGTTATTGATCTGTGCAAAATACCGAATGATTAGTTTGCGATAAGAGGGCGCTTCACTTACATTGTCGCCAGCCACGAATGTGCCCCCTCTTATAACGAAGTTCTGAGCACCTTGGAAGATATGGTTTTCACTCATATTGGAAGTGTAGCAGATGTGGGCGAAGGGAAGAAGCGACAGCTTGCAACAAACGCCACACGTTGACCATCAGGCATCGTTCGCGTTTTGCCGGTAAGCGCTCAACACAGCTCTTTGTCACCTGTCCCAGTGGGCACTCGGAACCCGGTTCAGAGAAGCGTAAACGTTTCTGCGCAGGGGCAGATCATCGGAAGCTTGAAGCGCTTGAAGTTTTGGTTCGCACTGCCACTTGTTAGTACCTCTCCCTCTTCGTTCTTCCCTTCCCTGGCTGTATTGCATCACTCTGTCTACTCCCATCGTTCCCCTCCCCCGCACTCAATGTGAACGTGCTAACAACTGCTCAGAACAGCCAATCAACTCCTCCGTCTCCACCTGCCCTCAACCCTTCACCTCGATCAGCCGCGGGGTACTCCACGCAGAGCGTCTCCGACGATTTCCTTCAATAATGTTCGTATGTTTGATTTTTTTTGTGTGATCCCTCCTGACAATGTATACGCACACTTAGGCGCAGCAGCAGGACCAATCCAATCTCGTCTAACGTCTGCGGCTGTTCGCCATCTTCGAATTTCAACGCCGTCAATGGACTGGGCGAGTAGACATCAAGAACTTGGGATCAATGCGGTGGCGGGAGCTCGAGCCACAAACGTGGTGTAGATTCACGCAATGAGCGTGGGGGAAGCTTGCACCACCAGCAAGACGACCGGGACTCGTACCAGACTAAACTACACAGCGGACCTTCACGTCGAATCGATCCCTTCACAAAGCGGATGATGGAGTCTTTCCAACCCCCCTCTTCTCTCCACCCCTCTTCTTACCATCCTCTTGTTCCATCCCCACCTCCTCCCCTCTTCCCTTCTTTTGGCTACTTTCTGACTCTCTTCTTCACGTCGCTAATGCCACTTCCCCACAACTTCCCCCAGTTGATGCATATACACTCCCAACGTTACACGTCCACCATCTGCTGCTCCAATCGGGTCTCGGGACGCGTCTCTATGGGCATGTGGCATACAAAAGGACAGGTGTTTGCATGTCCTCGATCGGAGCCGTGCCGCTGCTCAGTCTTCAAGCCCGTTCTTCCAAGAACAAGGTCGAGGATGGAATGGTGGTAGCAGTGACTCCCTCCCTCCTTACATGTCACCCTCATGGCATCTATCAAACTCACGAAACGCGGTTCCATAGACAATATTTTGCACGAGCTCAGCCAACCAGTGTTCGGCTGATGAATTGGTTCCTCAGCTGGACGAAAGGGTTGGGGTTGGAACTGAGAGCTTCGGGCTACGCTGAAGGCATTTGCCTTCAGAAAGAGGGAGGTTGTACCGAGAGCCGAGGATTAGGGTTCCCTTTCGTTCGCCCAAGTTCGTTCGTGAACGTTTGGCCCAGAAGCGAAGACATTCTGCACAACGTCGCCATCGTCATCATACTCATCAACGACCCCATCTAAACGACTACCCGCCTCACTCGGTCCACGACCACTCCACCTTCTAGATGGAATAGCCACATCATCATCCGCATTTGCTTCCTCACCCTCAACAAGCACAACGGCAGGCATAGGAAAAACCTCGAGGAGACAAAGCTCCATATCGTATTGCTCCCTTGACTGCACCTTGGACTACTACACTTCAAGATCGATGAATCTAAACAACGCGGCACGCTCGTCTTTAAGTGGACGCGGTACGCAGTCTGGACATGTTGGAGCTGGATTGTCCAGGAGAAGTTCGGTGGGGAGGGGAAGCCCGGGTTTGAAGGGGAGACATGGGGAGATTCAGAGGATGAGTTTGCCCTTGGAAAAGGAGAAGGAGAGGCCGCCGTTGACGTTGGCTGAAAAGTGAGTTGGTGTTCTTCTTTTCGTTGTTCTGGCTCTTTTTTCTTTCTTTCTTAGTCGTATTTCTGGATGTGGATCAAGGACAAACGTCAACCATTAATCGGCGTTGTACGCGTTGAGCGCTTGTTCACCTGATGAGCCCCTTCCTTTTTTTCCCAGACTCTCTTCCACGAACCTACATCCGTTGGACAAGCCTTCGCGATGTTGGGGAGGGATAGGGCCATCTTTGCCCTTTCTCGTATGACCCGACAAGCCACTCATGAACTATCAAACGACGACCTTCAAGCCTCAAATCTTGCCTCCTTACAACGGCGCTCTGATACGATTTTCGTGGGCTCAAAGTCACGCTCTGCATGTCGCAATTGCGTTGTATATGGCCCGCCTCTAGAGGCAGAGCCTACGACCTTGTGTACGACCCGAGCATTCGGGTTGGTGTCCAGAGTTGTTCGCTCTAATCCTTGCCTCACCAAGGAGGGTCCTTTATGCATTCCCTCCAGTGTCCAATGCCTCTTTCTTCTCCGGAGGTTCTAGGAACAACTTGTACGCCCAACAATCCCGGGCTCTCCTCTCTCTTTGCCGTCAAACCCAGCTCTTAAATGAGAGGGTATCGAGGCAGGTCCTTGTTTAGAGAGTTACCAACGATCGGACCCGTGCCCTATGCGTTCACCCTGCCCATGATTCGGTTGGCGTTGGCAGAACGCCCCGTTCTTTGACCTGCCTTTGTCTTACCGATACCAAGACTCAATGCAGCATATGCTGCTTCATCACTGCACCCCCTCTCCTCCTCGCGCTCCTCCTTCCTATATCCGGTCCCCTGTCACACATGTGATTCTCTTATTCTTTGGATTTCGGTAGGCCGAGAAACCCCCTTGAAACAAGAGTCTGCCATGGCAGGCTGTCATCCAGGGAGTTACCAAGGATCAGACCCGAAGGAAAAGACCGAGGACGAGTTGAAGGAGACAGTGAAGAAGTCGTGGCGTTGACTTAGCCTGGTAGATCGGCGAGTCCGACCAGCAAGAAATTGGAGCTGAGTCACCCTTTGACCTTACTACAGCACGCCCGATTGGAAAACGACGACGTCATGCGGCAGTTGGAAGCTAGACGCAGCACAGCGGCAGGACCAAGTCAATCTCGCCTGACGCCTGCGGTTCTTCGTTATCTTCGAATTTCAACGCCATCAGGGGACTAGGTGAGTAGACATCAGGAACGATTGATCAACAAGGTGGTTTTTGGTTGATTGGAGATGCGTAGGACGATGGGAAGTATGTGATCCCTCCCTCGTGAGCGGATTATGGGCTCCGCGGTCACTCGAGAATCGTACGTGAACTAGTACTCCTCCTTCTGTTTTGGCTTTTGCTAATATACCATATAAGCTATCAATGGGCTATCCTCGACCGTTCCCCGCATAGCATCTTCACCGTGGACAGCGCCATCACTTCTCTTCATTGAAGGCACACCGGACATCTTTTGTAGAAAATATCCACGTCACCAGCTTTCTGTGACATCCTGAGGGCCGACGACAACTATCCCTTTGCAAAAAGATAAGGGCAAACGCTATTTAGTTGTTGCTCAATCCTCAAACGGAAGACCTACTCCTTTCAGCTGAATCCCCTTTCTTGCAGCCGCGGTCCCCCTCAACCGTCAAAGCTCTAGGCTTTCTCCTTGCTCCTTTGTTCAGTGCCTCTCCTTGCGCCTCTGTGGAGTACTCAACCATACACAGCTCGCATATCCGCTCCCCTTTGCGCAAGTTGAGTTCCATCGATTTGAGGCGGAACAAACCCAAAATTGTCGGGCCAATTGCCGCCTCCTGTTTGAAGACGGATGATGAAGTGGCATTGAAAGACCTATGAGCTGCTGATGCTGCTGCACATTGTAGGAGGCGATTGGGGTTTTACGGATTTATGAACCTCTTCGCTGGAGCTTTTATCCCCTGACATCAGTTCTTGTCGAATTTTGATACCTGTATAAACAAATGTAGAACATTCAGCGATAAACGAAGTCTTATTCAAGCGGGGGTTGGGGCGGAGTGGCCCATGATCGCGTCACCGCACCGCGTTCCACCGACTCCACGGCGCATCGCCTTTTATCCTGATTCGTGACATAAATATCTTTGATGGAAACTTGACCCATTTATCGCACCCAAAATACAAGTAAGATTTTGCCTTTGACTGATTATCCAAACACTTATAGAGGCCCTAACGTCTGATATTCTTCTATTCAAATAAAAACATAACGTCTCCATTGTCCAATATCCTATACAAATAAGATACATGATGTTTCCATGATGTCTAAGTATTATCCATGCACAACAAAATCAGCCCGGCAAAAGATCTGGAAAAGGGAAAGAATTTAATGGGAAGGATTACCAAACCAGATAGGTGGTCATCACAACAATGATTCCGACTAACGTCAATCGCCATCCCTGTACCTCAAATCCTCGTCTAGCGGTGTTACCAGGAAAGAATAACGGACTAGGAACTAGGACAGTTCCAGCTGGGGACGTAGTTTTAATGGTCGACGTCACCCCCTGTGAAAGCAAGGCGTGGGCAGCAGCAGTAGGTGTCGGAGCAATGCCGCCCGTACGTATTATTTTATTTCCAAGTAAGCATTCGAGTACCGACCAGTAAACAAATTGAAACTCGCATTGCAGTGTTCGCCAGCCTTCAGCTTCATCAGCCAATCACCAACGTTCACAAAATACAGCTTCGCACCCCCCAGTGCGATGACACCATCATATTCGACGTTCGGTGCTTCGTTGGCCAGGCGGAACTTCTCGGCGAGTCTTAACTGGGCTTCAAAGCCACTCTCTACTGTCCATCGGGGGACGGCATTCGAGGAACGGTCACTGAAACTCCTGCGGGATAATATGTCTATGTCGCTGAGACAAGTTGGCGGAAAAGAAGATGGCGGTATCGACCTACTTGGGTGGTGGTGGTTACCTGACCCATCCGGCTCTGCGAACTCCCCACGACGGCGAATACATGTACTTGGTCAATGCAAAGCGGAAAAGAAGAAGACAAGCCCGAAGTATGTCAGAGAACTGGAAGGGGTGCTTCACCGCTTTCTACCCTCAATCCAGCATCATTGGGTAAACCCTACCACGGCTCCTTCAACCCTCGACCCGGTGGTAGCTCTGCTGGTTTCCGAATCTCCATTCACCAAATCGACTCTCCTACGCGCTATGTCCTCGCCGATACCGTTCTTTCTCCTACACGTTCCACCATTGCAAGAATCTGCTTCTGAGATTGAAGCCGAACAGATCGAGAATATTGGCATGGCCGTGTGGAATTCAGCATTAGGGGGAACTCATGGAGTACTTGAAGGGGAAATGGAGGTGCGATGGGAAAGAGAATTGAATAATGGGGCTGGTAGACCAGGATTGTGGTGGCAAAGGGAAAGGTTGTCAAGTTGGACGCCTGACGCCACGTCTTCTGCAATGACGGACCTTGACGAAGAGTTTGAATTGAAGGCGACTCCTTAGAACGGTTATACATTACATGGTATCCTAAATCTACAAGACTACAAGGGTAACGTTACAACAAATATATAGTAAGACTAGTTGGTGAGCGGGTGGTATCAGGCTATAAGGTTCGTTTTGGTGAGATTGTCCCTCATAAGCATATCCTTAACTGTGTTTGACCGTCAGTGACCTGTATTGGCGAATGAGGCAGCAACTGACGATTGGATAAGATGTATTTCGTAGATTTCGTATCCTATAATGCTGTGAGATGACGTTCAGGTGAAAGGTTGATGCGCACATACGGTTACCGTCGTGAAATGGCAATAAAAGACGCGGGGAAGGGGCGATTTCTCCTTCAGAATACCAGCTGAAATTTGTTGTGAGCGCAGAACCAGCTAGAAGTCTCGGTGAACCACATACAGAATTTTCTTCTCAGATCTGTCGTATTCATGATCAGCAGGGTCAGTCACAAGTGAGGGAGGATGAAGCCAAAATGACGCAACAGGTCGATGCATGTTCGTAGTCATTAGGACGGTCTCCGTAAGACACCACATAATCGGCTATTTTGATCCCAGAAGCCAGTTTCGACTGCAGTATGTCAATCTTGTTCAAAAATAGGACTAGGTTGGTGTTCTTCAAAAGGGGGTGCGAGACGTTTGACTGAGTCTTCCTAAGTAGAGAGCGAGTCAGGGGTCCAGAACAAAGATAGAGAACGTATAGATGAGGCACCAGTCTATTGACTTTGTGGTCCTCCGCAAGTACTTGGTCGAAGCAACTGAAGTATCATCAGCGAATTGCCGTTATGTTGCTATTTTGGAACGATCGACCTCACCTGATTGGGGCAAGAAAGATGATAGCATCCGTGTCATCGAAGTACGGGACCCATGCAGCTATCAATAGTGGAGATTATTTCCGCCTATCAGAAGACCTGGAAGGGGAGAAAGGTAGGTGGATTTTTACCTCGCTAACGATTCATCAATTCAATTAGACAAAATGCTGTAGGAGGAAAAAGAGTACCTGTGATCTATGTCCTCCAATGTCGAAAACGCGCCAATCCCTGCTGATGTTATTCTCTGAGAGTGTGTTGAGTAAATCATAATCCCAGGATAATTGTGACTCACTCCCGGAAAGAATAAAGCGATGCTCAGTGACGCCTAACGTTTTCAAGCGTGCTTTCAGGATGTCATCTGGGGACCCCAGGCATGAGAAGGAGGAAATAGGCAATAGGAAGGGGCGTACCGTCAGTGGGTATGTATTGGGGAGCCGTAACTCGTTCCAGAGCATCCAAAAAGCTATAGTCACGTCAGCGATCAAGCCATCTGGAATCGACAAAACAGCGTACAATCCGGTGAGCTCCCAGACTCAAAGTTTTTGTGCCTCCTAGAACTTCTTCGTCATTGGGTCTTCCCATAGTCGTATCATATCTTCAGAACAAGCGTGTAGGATGCGACCGGGGTCATCAGCATCCTCCCAATTCATAGCCTTGTCTGTATCGAAGCTACTGCGCCCTACGTCCCTGCGTCCAAACGACCCTTTCCATTGCACAGCGGAGTTGATAGTGACCTCCTTCATGTAGTTTTTCGTGCGTTCGGAGTACGACATATCTCTCCCGATTCGTAAGGTTGCCTCCGTTTCACTAGATCCAGCCGGCGTAAGACGGCGAATGAGGGTCTCTCTGACTTGAAGGAGGGGGGCTAGACGTAATTTAAGCTTCAAAAACTCGGGGGAAGCTATCAGGTCTACTGCAAAATCCTGGGATCCAGACGAGGTTTCCTCTGCCTTTGAGATAGCATCGAAAATCAAGTGGATTGAGCGAACCACGTTGAGTTGGATCACTGCCCGCCACGACGCTCTTTCCGTGTGAAAGGTCTGTCGTGAATGGTCAGCGTATGAACATCTGAATGTGTTGAGGGAACGTGCCTTTGGTTCGTAAAGCAGCTGAAAATCTGTCCTCGCACGACGTCAGCGGGCGGATAAACCGTTGTCAGGGCGAAGCCTACTTTTCAAAGTGGTCGATTTGCCTCAATGGCGCGAATTAGATCCCATGTGGTCCGTGGAAGAATGGCATGATAACAGCCCACCTGATTCAATTTGACCTGTGATTCCAATGAGTTGCGCTCGTCGTTCGAGGTGAAGGGGAGACTCACCAGGCAGAAGAACCTTGACCGGTTTCTGCCCATTCCTCTCAGATGCGCGTTGTGATTCCAACTCCTTGTCAATTGAATCGGAGATGGCCTTCGCGTCTTGCTCGAACACAATCGGCCATGTCGTTTTTCAGGTGTTTCGTCTGGTGGCGGCTTGATGGCATTGGTGAGAGGGTCGTCTTCAAAATTGGGCAGCGTTCTAGCTGGCATGTTGCCGGTATTCGAAGCGAAGTGAGGTAGACCTCCAATTTGTGGAGGCTGCCGGTTTTGAGTGTCCTGCACTGGATTTCAATTGAATGGTTCCTGTTTTGTTCTGTGCAAAATACCAATTGATTACAGTGCTTTGCATTGCCGTCTGCACACCGAATTTGCGAAAATTGTGTTTGGTTTTGTATGTTCGTCACAGATTGTCACACATCAGGACGACTTTGAGAATTTTGAATTTCTCAAACCCAACTTTTGTTGCGCCTCAGGTATCGGATGAGATGCGCGCGCGAAGCATTGTTTGCCATGATGAGCAACAGCGTTCACCGCAGGAGATTGCAGGCCTTGTTGGATGTTGCGTCCGTAAGCGGTCTCTTACTTCCTGATTTGAGGGTCACGGTACAACACACACAAACACGATTTCCAAAACTCGTTGTGCAAACGGCAATGCAAAGCACTGTAGCTTGTGAGAAGAGGCACCACAGAGGTTGACTTACCCTGTCGGCAATATATATGTTGCCGCCTCTTATAACAACAATCTGAGCGCCCTGGAGGTCAGACATTTGGTTGGCTCACGTTGGAAGTGTAGCAGATATGTGCGTGGGAAGGAAGAGAACTTGGGCGCAACGAACGCGCTCCACACGTTGACCAGCTCGACAATTCTGTCACCTGTCCTATTGGCGCTCGGAACCCGGTTCAAAGAGGCGTAAACGTTTCTGCGCAAGACTCAGTTACATAACCCTATCCAGAGGTCAGTTTTCTTCGTATTAGGTGTGCAAGACCACCCTCAACATATGTACTTCCCTTCAGAACAGTTTCCTCCACAGCGGACACATCTCCTCAATGAACCCATTAGCTACACTCGTGGACACGGAAATACGATGCCAGACGCCAAATTTCGAAGCCAAAGAGGTGATATTCTTCCCCGCACCTTCATAACTTGGATCCGTCTTGCTGACTTCTCATTTCGTAGGATTTGTTTCGTTGATAAAGTTGGTATGTATCTTTGGCTCGACCTTTTTTGTGTGATCCCTCTTGACGGCATATACGTACACTTAGGCGCATTATTCATCTTCGGAAAAGCTGATTGAGGTATCGACAGCGGCAGGCGATCGGGAGGATGAAGTCTTGGCTGGCGCTATCATGATCACTCGTCACAATTGGAAACAACGACGTCAAGCGGCAGTTGGAAGCTACACGCAGCGCACAGCGGCGCGACTGATTCAATCTCGCCTAACGCCTGCGGTTCTTCGCTGTCTTCGAATTTCAACGACATCGATGGACAAGGCGAGCAGACATCAGGAACGAAGGATCAACGCGGTGGTGGGAGCTGAGCCACAAACATGGTGGAGATTCACGCAACGAGCGTGGGGGAGGCTTGCACCACCGACAAGACGACCAGGACTCGCACCAGACCAGACTACACAGCGCATCTTCACGTCGAGTCGATCCCTAAACCATCGCAGAGACAAGGTCCCTCAAACACAAGCCAAAGCAGAATGTACTACTCCTTCATTGGCTGAAAGCCGGCCTAGTTCGATCGTCGTAATTGAAGGGTGTGATAAGGTCTTGATGGGCGAGTTTTACGAGTTTTTCCTCGGTTGGCGTTGTTTGCCTCCACACAGCGGATGGTGGGACTTCTTACCATCCCCTTCTTCCCTCCCCGCCTCCTCCCTCTTCCGTCCTCCCTCTTCCCTCCTCCCGTATACTTTCAACCCGCTTTTATTCAGTTCTCTTATTCACGTCGTCAACGACTCTTCCCCACAACTTCCCCCAGCTGATGCATCCACTCTCAAGGTCACACGTTCACCATCTGATGCTCCGATCGGGTTTCCAGACGCGACTCTACGGAATTGTGACATACAAAAGGGAAGGTGTTTGCATCATCCTCGATTCGAGCCTAGCCGCTGCTTAGTCCTTCAAGCCCGTTCTTTCAAGAACAAAGTCGAAGATGAAATGGCGGTGGCATCGACTCCCTCCCTCCTTACGTGTCACCCTCGTGCCGATTATCCAAACCAAGAAACGCCGTTTCAAATGGCAATGTTTTGTGCGAGTCCAGCCAACCAATGTGCGGCTGATGAGCTGGTTCATCAGCTGGATGAAAGGGTTGGGGTTGGAACTGGAGAGCTTCAGGCTGCTCTGAAGGGAGTTGCTTCCGGAAAGAGAATCCAAACATTTACGATGGGCAGGCTCGTTGGACAACGGCCATGGCGAGGGTTAGGGTTCTGTTTTGAGGTGCCCGGTCCGCGTTCGCGTTCGCCGAAGTCGGTTCGCGAACTACATCCTCAACGCCGTCATCGTCATCCTACTTCTTAACAACCGAATCTAAACGACACTCTCTAGACATACTACCCGCCTCACTCGGTCCACGACCACTCCACCTCTCGGATGGAGCAATCACCTCACCATCATCCGCATCTACGTCTTCACCCTCACCAAGCACATCGGCAAGCGTAGGAAATGCCTCCAGGAGACAAAGTTCTATATCGTATTGCTCACCTGACCCAACCCCGGACTACTACACTTCAAGCTCGACAAATTTGAACAACGAAGCACGCTCGCCTTCAAGCGCACGCGGTACCCAGCAGTCTGTGCACGTTGGAGCTGGGTTGTCCAGGAGCAGTTCGGTGGGGAGGCGATCCTGATTTTATGGGGAGACACCGGGAGTTCCAGAGGACGAGTTTGCCCTTGGAGAAGGAGAGATGGCCATCGACGTTGGCTGAATAGTGAGTTGGAATTTTCTCTTTTGGTCTTTGTTCGTTGTTCTCACACTTTTTCGCCCTTTCCTTGGATCTTTGCTTGCGCCACGCATGTCGCCGTATTATTGGATGTGGAGGACAAACGTCAACTATGAATCGGCGTTGTACGCCTTGAACGTCGAGCGCTTGTTCACCTGATGGGCCCTGTCCAAGTTTTCTCAAGACTATCGTCCATGAACCTATCCCCACTGGTAAAGCCTTCACGATGTTGATGAGGAATTGCGCCATCTTTGCCGTTCCTCGTATGACCGAACAAGCCACTTATGAACCATCAAACGACGGCCACCAGCCCCAACTCTCCTCCCCATAACGTCGCTCTGGTTCAATTTTCAATTTTTGTGGGCTCGAAGTCACGCTCTGCATGACGAGATTGCGTTGTATATGGCCAGCCTCTAAAAGCAGAGCTGACAACCTCGTGTATGCGGTTATCCGATCCATTGATTCGGGGGTGTCCAGAAGAATGGCCATGGTTCGCTCCACTTTGCCAGGGCATTATGCATATGCATCCCCTCTCGTGCTTAATGCCCCCCCTTCTCCGGAGGTCTTAGAAGCAACCTGTACGCCCAACATCCCCGGGCTCTCCTTTCTTTTTATCCCCAAACCAAGCTCTTTAGTCCCCTTCATTGAGAGGCTATCTGTTTAGAGTTACCAACGACCGCACCCATGCCCTATACGTTCACCCTGCCCATGATTCGGTTGGCGTTCGCAGCACGCCGCTCTTTGACCAGCCCTCCTCTTACCGATACCAAGACGTGGGAGTACGCCCTCCTCTCATGTAGTATATGCTACTATAGCTTCATCACTACACATCCCTCTCCCTGCTTCTCCTCCTCGCGCTCATCCTTCCCATCTCTGGTCCCCTATTAAACATGCAATTCTGTTACTCTGTGGATTTCGGAGCAATGTGTAGGGCGGGAAACCCCCCTTGAACCAGAGTTTGTCATAGCAGGTTGTCGTCCAGGGAGTTACCAAGTATCGAGCCTGAGCCTTGCCACGTTTTGGTTGGTGTTGGTGTTGGCGGTGGCAGCACGCGCAGTTCTTTGACGTGTCTCTGTCTTCCGGGTACGACACCGAGGCGGTCCGTGTATGGATTCCTTCGGGGTATTGCACACGACTCTCTCCTCTAGAAATCCGGTGCTACACCCTTCCCCACTTATCTGGCACTCTTGACCCAGTGGCAGCCGAGGCAGGTCGTCGTTTATGGAGTTTATCAAGGATCAGCTCCGAGTTGTTCAGCGTTGATGCGCTTTTCAACGCTACTGGAGGGTATTGGGGGCTGGTTGTATGACGAGGAGCCATAGCCTAGGGCTCGCTCTCATTCTATCAACTCAGCAAGACACCCTCTGATAGACTGCCGTCGAAGAGATTACCGAAGGCTTGGATTTGTCCTATCAACCAAGGCGGGCTACGTCTTGCCACTCAACTACCAGGGATATGCATTCGTATATGCGTCCATCACGCCCGTGAATCAGTTAGTGGCCAAGACACGGCCCAGCCTTACCCTCCTTGCCTGTGGACACATTTCCTACATATGCGGCTCTTCTGCTCAGAGGTTACGAGCAGGTTGTTGGCCAAGGAGACGCAGGTATAGACTCATGGCCTCCTCCCTTTCCGCACGGCTATTGAGAGGCGGGCTGTGATCAGGGAGTGGCCGAAGACAATGTTCATACACGCATCAAGGCGGGCTTCCGCTTCGCCCTACTCTCAAATTAATGGTGGTGTGAATGAGATAGGTTCTCTTCCTCCCCCTTCGTCTATCCCTGGACTGGGTGTCTTGGCGGGTGGTGGTGCGTCGTGGACGGGTAGTATGGGTAAGAAGTTGGGGGAGTTGGGGGATAGTCCAACGTACGTGTTTCTCCCACTTTTCGATTGGACTCTTCTCTTGAGCGAGACGGCTGTTTGATCGCAAATGGGGTCCCAGGTCTCGGTTCGACCTCGTCCCTTTGGCTTCCTTTTTGCGTCTCCTGACTCCTTACTATAAAGCTGATGTCATGCACTTCTGTGAACAGCTTCACCAAAAGTCAAAAACGAGCATCCGTGCTACTATTGGACGGCTCACAAAGCATCGTTTCTGCGCTCCCACCACGCCGATCGGGTCAGCTCCACCAATCTCACGTACGCTGAGCACGCCTCTACCTACCTCGCCTTTATCACCCTCCCTTCTTGACGACGACAACGACGATACTATACGCATCGCAAGCGTTATGATCCCTGATTCCAAGAAACCGCACCCGACGGTCCGGCACGGTGGCTGGAACAATAGCACAAGACGTGGTCTCCATGGGCAACTTTAACGTTTGAAGCCAAACATTTTGTATGTTTACTTTCTCTGAGTTCAGTTTGTCAGATGCTTACTCTCTTACGTCGACCAGTGGCCGTTGACCGCCTCACGAATGGCCTTCTTGAAGGTTCAGCATCAGGACTCATGGGTCTGGCGTTTCCTGCCATTGTTAGCACGAAATCGACTCCATTTTGGCAGCCTTTAGGAAGCCAGCTGTCTGCCTCTGAGATGGCCTTCTATCTTACATGATTCAACGGTGATGCCAGTGCCAAGGACGAGGAACCCGGAGGTGTGTTCACCCTTGGAGGAACAAATTTGACGCTCTTTACTGGCGAGATTGATTTCCTCAATATGCCTTCGGGTACACCAACCTTTTGGCTTCTCACCATGTCTGGTTAGTGTCTTGGGAAAACATGCAAAACTGAGCTAACGTCGTCTGATCTGTGTAGCAATCACTGTACAAGGACAGTCCCAGAAGTAGCTTTTTAATTTTTTTTTATAATACCATTTGTTGTGCATTCATAAGCTTACAAGCTTTAGACCTATGCCTATGGCATCATCAGGAAACAGTGAATTTATAAGTAGTTTCTCAGTGAAATCCATTGCACTGGTAGTTTTTGATTCTCCACTGTAGCAGGCAGTAGCCACAACTTATCTGGGTACAGTCATCAACTGTTCAGTGACACAAACATTTGTATTGGCTGAATAACATCCCTCACACAGGAAGAAAATAATGGGGGGGGGTGTTTATCTTGAATAAAGCCCTGGTGCAGTTGATGGTAACTGAATCTGTGTGCTCAGATCTTGGCACTTAGTGTGTGCCAACAAAGAGGAAATAGTGGGATTGGATAATGCAGCAGATTACTCCACAAGACAATTGTGGTAGATTCTTCACACTCAAAGTGTTTGGACTGGCCAAGACAACAATGGCTCAAAAACTGAATTGTAGAAAATCTGATGAACTATTTACACTACACAATCTAGGGCCAAGGGGGCCCCGGGATGTCGACCTGTGACCCAAGGTAGGTGGGGGGGGGGACCTCCGGCACCTTAAAAAAATTTAGTACATAAGCTTCGAAAATCTATATTTGGGGCCCTGTAGCAACACTAGATGCATCAGTGGCACCTCCAATGCAGTTGAACGGTTAATAACTTACCATGGAAGTCAGTGTGTAAGGGAAATGAAAAATCTGTTGTCCCTCCCAGTTTTCTTGCTGAGCTCAGACTTGCATGGCAAAAGTAAATGTGAAAAAAAGCTGGATTTGTACACCTGAAAAGGGAGCAGCTATTCATTTTAAGGTTCACGGGTTCACGGCCCACCAGCCAGAAATTTCTTCAAAGGAGCGGTGGGAAAAACATACCCTTTTTGGACAAAAACATACCTTATTTAGAAGGAGCGATGGGGGGGGGGACGTCACGGATGGCTTACAAAAAAAAATCTACCCTGTGTTGTTTCTAAAATCCCGGGGCCCCCTTGTCTAGGGCTTTAAAATGTTTTATCTTGCCTAGTTATTGAGAACTATGGTTTTTGGTTGAAACAGCCCCAACACGACTCAATGACACAGTCACAAGTTACTTGATTGGGAAATAGCATCAAAATTTCGTTCGACTTAAATCTGAGAAATATTCTCCTCGAGGGATTGATGTCAATGCATATTGAGTTCTCGAGTCTTGAACAGAGGTTGTCCACCCATTTTTGGCTGTCAGCTGAGGCAAGACTGAGGAGAGATTTTCATTTGACCAGTAGACCTGTGTCACAAATGCTGTCACATTTGGCAACCCATCTCAACGTCGTTTCACACCTTTTGCTTGCTGACAGTCCCTACAAGCCCCTACAATCCTAGATAAATTTTGATTGACATTCCTTAAGGAAACATCACTCCTTCATCTCACTGGTCTTGAACAATCCCTGCCAAGTGTGATGACCAGTGACATGCTGTGACAGAGCATCACAGGGCGAATTTCTTGAGACATGGACTTTGTACCTTCCACAACACCAATTCAATATATTTTTTACAATGGGTTTGAAGGAATGATGTGATTGAATCCACTGAGAGAGTTTTCCATGTAGCAATTGTGTTTATTATTCCAAAAATGCGAAATCAGCCTGTTCTCCCTGCCAAATATGGCAGTCTGGAGAGATTGGTTAATAACTTTTCAACCACAGCACGTATAAACATGATTTTCGAGAGGATTTTACTTAGAATTTAAATTACAATCGATCTACAGAACCAGAAATTTTGTTTGTGGCTCCTGTGCCAAGATAGCCTCAAAAATCGGCACTTTAACATGGTTAAGGGGTAGTAATTAAAATTCTGGTTCCGCAGAATTAGAGCCACATAGTAATCGATGATTTCGTCTTAGCAAACCTAAACTCAAATCCTATCTGTTGTGAAGCCATTAGCTTGAGTATCCAACCTTAGGTTAATAGGTGTTGCATAGCCACCAAAGTGAAATACACTGTATATTCTTATACATTTGAATAGAGAATATCTATACAATTCTGGTGCACTTTTTCTCTTGTAAATCGGTGGAGGAATGACTGAGCTACATCGTTTACAAGTTTGAGCTATCCGGGAAAGCATCACCAGTCTGCCAAATTGGGAAGGTGCCTATTTTGGCCACCAGTTATAGATGGCCCAAACTTGTAAACGATGTAGCTCAGTCATTTCTCCACCGATTACAAGAGAAAAAGTGCACCAGAAT